>NC_135237.1:466401408-466701408 GCF_051348905.1 Ranitomeya variabilis | reverse complement strand
GTTATCCTATATTACAAGAGGGTAAGAAAGATATCCAGCTCCAGGAATAAAATCAAAGTTTTTGTTCGTGTAACTTAAAAACACACAAAGCTGTCGGACAATTGTATCGGTGATACCGGAGGAAGAGTGCCTAGAACAACTGGATGCATTTCAAAGACATGGAGTGTTCTTAAACTTCATCCTATATGACACACTGTTAGGATTGGAAATGCTATATTGCCTAGTTTTAAAACTAAAGGAGTTGTCCAGATTTGTAATGCAAGTCTGCAGTCACTCTCTGTGACAACTGGTGATCATTTTAGCTACACACAGCAGGGCTGATGATCACAGCCTGATGATCACAGCTTGTTGTTTCCCATGGAGACTATTGAAGGAAGTTGAAAGTAAAAAAAAAAAGTTTTTAAAAATATGAAAAAAATAAAAAAATCAAAAAGTTGAAATCACCCTCCATTTGCCCCATTCAAAATAAAACAATTGTAAAAAATAAAAAATACCCATATTTAGTATCGCCTCGTTCAGAATTGCCTCATCTATTAATATATAAAAAGAATGAATCAAATCGGTAAACACTGTAATAAAAAAAAAAACTCCAGAAATGCGTTCTTTTTTGTCCCCGCAACATTACATTAAAATGCAATAATGGGCGATCAAAAGATCGTATCTATACCAAAATGGTATCCATAAAAACGTTAGATACATACAGTACTCATCACAGCTGTAAGTCCCAGCCTAGCATGAGGATGCTGGGTGAAAAGAAACTGCATCAAGGAGCAGATGGGTGATGATGAGGAGCAGAGGGGCCACAGAGGTGAATTGTAAGCTGAATATAAGAATTTTGCCATTTTGCTGAATCAGTATGGAAGCATTTACAAAAACAAACCTACATTTTAGTGATTTTGTAATATTCAAATAGAATTAAATTTCACTTGAATATATTTGCTCACCTCTAGTGATGGGGATAGAATCTATCTTGTAACATGTTTGGTCGAAGAGAGTGTTGTATAGGAGATGCATGGAGGGTTCAAGTTGAAAGCATGTTCATGGAGTTTTAAGGTGAATAGAAGTAGTAATTTAGGGCAATCACTGAAAGTAGAGGACGGGTCAAGGTATGACTTTTTAATGATGGATGTGATGGTTGCATGTTTGAAAGATGAAGAGAAGACACAAGAGGCTTATGATAAATTGAAGAGATCAGAGAGGGCTTGGCAAGCACAGTGGTAATGGTGGAGATGAAGTGGAATGTGATAGGATCAAGAGTACAGGTGGCGAGGTGTGACTGGGAGAAATGAGTGGCAAGTTTGCCATGAGCTGTGGCTTGAAATAAACTTATGTGTTAAGAGCACTGTGCATTATGCAGAGGAGGTGTGGAAGTTCTTTGTTAAAAAATTCTCTAATGTGATCAATATTGCTTTTGAAATATGAGGCAAAGTCGTCTGCTAAGATGAGGCTGAAAATGTGAGCAGTTGGTTATCACAGTGGGTACAGGAGTGAAATTTTCACTAGTACTTAATGGTTTAGCAATCACAGCACTGTGGGCATGATAGCAGCGAAGTGCGAGCATGAGTGACAATACTCCTCGACTAGTCCAGATATACAATATTGTTTCCACATGCATTGTATTAAAAATGTCATTAGGTGGTTAATAAAGTGACTCTATTACATTTTATATTTATATTACTTATATGCACATATGTATAAAATATATATATATATAAAGAGATATTTAATCTGAGATTCCCATTTATAAGATCGTGAACAGCAATCAAATGACTTACTGGTAAGAGATTGTGTTATATTTTGCGAAATGACGAAGATGTCAGTGACTGTTGACTTTTTGTTTCTTAACAACTCTGATTTATACATTCTTGGCACAGTTATACAATTCAGTCATTAGGGAATAGCTATTGGATACTGCCCAAATCACGCAATTATTATACTCTTTGAAAAATAATGAATTACATGTTTGTTTATTTCATTTTATTCTGTTAAGGATTAAAGCCTCAATCTAGTAATAGGCTGAGAGTAGAACATAAATCAATATCATTTTACAATGTAGCAGATAAGAGGTCACACGTTTTATTTGGTCAAATGGGAAAGTAAAAAATGAGCAGTATAAATTCTACTAATCATTATGTCACATGCATGCTGTGTGTAGCACATTTAGCATATGTGCCCATTAGGTAAATATTCACACTTCATCTAACTTTTAAGTCCTATTTACACATCAGACTTTCATATATGTGTACTATCTGTTCTTTTCATGGATAGAATATTTTGCAGACCAATGGTACACTGAAATCTATGATACACTGCTTATGTATTGTAACCAACATCTATATACTACTTTCCCCACATTTTAAAGATAACCTGTTTTTTTTCAGTCAAGATGGTGTGCAGAGTGTACATTAATGAGAAAAAAAATGACCTTTTTCGAATTTACCAAATGGCTGCAATGAAACAAAGAGTGAAAAATTTAAAGGGGTATGAATACTTTCCGTACCCACTGTAGAATGTTTGGTTCTGTTCCCATATCTATGTAATAAGCTTAGTTCGGTTCCCATATATGTGCTATATGCTGGATACTATCCGTGTGTCTATGTAGGCAACTTGGTTCTGTTCCCGTATATGTGTAGTAAACCTAGTTTCATTATAAATTTCTATGTAGTAAATAGAGATGAGCTAATATGTTCGGGTTCCTCCTTATTCGGCAAGCTATAGTGCTTACCGAATAAACTGCAGAAGGAACCCGGCTACCTGGATTGCTCCTTCTTATCAGCTGTCAGGCGCCGCAGCTGCATGTGTTGCAGCTGTTTCACTGTCACAACACATGCATGGAGAGCTTGTTTGTTGGGCTTTCCATGCATGTGCTGTGACAGTGAAACAGCTGCAACACATGCAGCTGTGGCACCGGACAGCTGATCAGCATGAGCAATCCAGGTAGCAGGGTTCCCTCTGCAGCTTATTCCGTAAGCACTATAGCTTGCCGAATAAGGAGGGACCAGAACATATTCGCTTATCTCTTGTAGTAAGCTTGGTTTGGTTCTCATATCTATGTACTGTAGTTAACATACCGGACACCAAGTGTCGAGAACCTAACCCAGAATAGACTTTTTATTGTATGTCATGTTTCTTGTTCAGGTTCACGAGTATAATAAAGCTAGTATAAAGACTGCACGCATCCAATCAACAAACTTTCAGACTGTGGGCATTTTCGCAGCCATGCTATGTGTACTCTGCAACCTTGCCTGTGGGAGTACTGTGCCATTAAGCTGTAAATACTCTTTAACCCTCGCCTGTGGGATTAATGTACTTTTAACCCACTGTGTGTATCCTGCACCCCCCGCCCATTGGAGTACTGCTCTTTTAATTCACCATGTGTACTCTGCACTCCTCGCTTGTGGGAGTACTGTTTTTTAAGCCACTGTGTGTACTTTGCACCCCCCCACCTGTGGGAATACTATTTCTTTAAGCCGCTGCATGTACTCTGCACCCCCCTGCCTGTTGGAGTACTGTTCCTTCTATTAGTGTTGCAAATAGATAATTGTCATCAGCCATCTTGCTGCTATATATAGACAAAATTAATCATTTTTTAGGACCGCTGTGTATTTTCTAGTAGTCAGAGAAATAAATAATTGGCATCAGCCATCTCGTTGCCATTTCTAGGCCAAATAAATCATTAGTCAGGACTGCTGCATGTTTTCTAGTATTCTGAGAAATAAATAATTGGCACCAGCAGTCTCCTTGTCATTTCTAGGCCAAATGAATAATGTTTCTGGACCATTGTGTGTTTTCTATTATTGTTGCAAATAACTAATTTGCATCAGTCATCTCATTGCCATTTCTTGGCCAAAAAAACAATTTTTCAGGACCGTTGTGTGTTTTCTAGTATTCTGGGAAATAAATTATTGCCATCAGCCGTCTCATTGCCATTTCTTGGCCAAATAAATAATTTTTCAGGACCGCTGTATGTTTTCCAGTATTCTGAGAAATAAATAATTGCCATCAGCCATCTCATTGCCATTTCTTGGCAAAAGAAATAATTTTTACAGGACCACTGTATATTTTCTAATAGTGTGGCAAATAAATCAACTCTTCCCCCATATCTGTGTATGTAATGTGCAGAAAAATAACTTCCAAAAATGAAGAAAACATCAATTAGGGGACATGGACTTTGCCATGTTAATGCTGGTGTAGCTGCTGATGATGGTGTAACTGCTGCAGGGAGAGAACATGGTTGTTCTGTATCTGCTATGTGCCCAAATACATCACTTTCCTGTGGTGCACATAGGTGACAGGATGTTATGCGTCCTTTCATAGACAAGAATACCGCTGCATGAATATTGAGACCACAAGATGTTGAAAAGGTGTTAGATTGGATGGCTGGGAGTGGCTCCTGTTCCTTCACAGTGTCTTCCACCAGGTTCTCTTCCAGGCCATGATGGATGAGGTGGAGGCACAGGAGGAAGAGAAGTAGGGGGAGCATGGCCAATTCACACCATTATCAGGCCAGGCATCAACACATAGCCTGGAGGGTGGGTTACAGTCCCAACAGTGGCCAGATACCCAACTGTACAGTTTGCCAGGATGAGTAGGAGGATGAACAACCATGTTCACAGCAGAGTGGTACTCAAATGAGCTCAGGGTTGTCATTGGAGCATGGCTGGCAGGATAAAGAGGATCCAGACCTTACATCTTCCACTGAGCACAGCTTGTAGTTGCCTCCGGGCAGGCTGGGGAATCAAAGTCGGCAGTGAGTGGAGGACAGGAAAACACCAACAGTGCCCATTTTAATGTCAAAAACATCAATTCTTGTCACTTAAGCTTGTGAATCTTAATTTACCTTATAATAATAGTTAGGCATTGAAAATTGGGGGTCATTTGGCTAAAGTTATGGGGAGGAGGGTAGGGTGGGCTCAAGTTTTTTGTGGGCCCAGGAAACGTGGACTACGTCACGGCAGTGGAGCCAGGAGAGGTAAGTATTAAAACTTTGCAAGTGCTGTGCTCCCGAGCAAGCGGGGGGGCCCATTTGTTCGCATTGGCACTGGCACAGGGCCCCTCAAAATACGGCGGTGTGTTTGACGGCAGGGGCACCTCCCACCGGCAGAGACACTTTTGCGTACTATGAGGGGCCCTGTGCCAGTGACGTCGCCAACGAGTATGCTCCCCCACCTGATGAAGGAACCTGCACTTTCATCTGCACCTTCCTCTTTGTCCCCGTGTAAGGTGGTATAGTATGCGGGAAGGGGAACCTGTTGTGAATTCCGTTCTGGAGCTCCCTCCTTTGGTTGCTAATGGTATTTTTGTGAGTTCTGCTCTTGGGCTCCCTCTGGTGGTTTCGAGTGAAACTGCTGCTCCTTTAGGTAGCTGTAGCAGCTGCCATCACTGATTGCCTTGCCTGGGTTTGTTATTTAAACCTGCTCTGGGCTTTAGTTCATGCCAGCTGTCAATGTCTTAGGTTGGATTTTGTTCTCTCCTTGGATTTCTCATATGGCCTGTCTTTGTCAGCAAAAGATAAGTTTCTGCTAGTTCTCGTTTGTCCATTTGCTTTGGACCTATTGTTTTGCAAATATGTCTCTTTTTGTCCAGCTTGTCACTATGTCATATTCAGGCTAGCTGGAAGCTCTGGGAAGCAGATTTGCCCCTCCACACCGTGAGTCGGTGTGGAGTTCATTTTTGTAAACTCTGCGTGGATTTTTGTAGTTTTTAATACTGACCGCACAGTATCCTTTTCTCTCTGTCTATCAAGTTTAGTATTGGCCACCTTTGCTGAAAACTGATTTCATTTCTGTGTATGTCATTTCCCTCTTCACTCACAATCAATATTTGTGGGGGGCTATCTTTCCTTTGTGGGTTTTCTCTGAGGCAAGATAGCTTTCTATTTCCTTCTTTAGGGGTAGTTAATTCTTAGGCTGTGAAGAGGTGTCTAGGAAGAGTCAGGAACATCCCACGGCTATTACTAGTGTTGTTGTTAGGATTAGGGATTGCGGTCAGTAGAGATACCACCTCCTCAGAGCTCGTCCCATGTTGCGTTTTAGCCACCAGGTCATATCAGTGTGGCCTCTTAACCACCAGGTCATAACAGGAACCTGACTTTCAGCAGGGTCAGATTCTGGCTTTGTAGAATGCAAGGGGAATGTAGTGTTCTGTGTCAATGTACCAGCAGACTCATCTAGCAGTGGCTGGGCAATGGGCAGGATGAGGAGGAAACAGAGATATAGTCCCAAAGAATAAAGTAGGCTAAATGCAGTTCAAAATTGGTAACAGGAGTAAACAGGCGGCACTGCTTTGTTCATTGGAGGAGAACACCAAGCAGCGGCAGACACAGTTAGTATGCCCAACCAAACAAGTAGGCCAAATGCAGTTTAAAATTTCCTATAGGCCGAAAGCCTGAAGACTGAAGCTGAGCTTTGTTCAGTGGAGGAGACAAGCAAGGAGCGGCAGACACCGTTAGTAGGGCCCAACCAAACTAGTAGGCCAAATGCCGTTTAATATCTGATATAGGCCGAAAGCCTGAAGATTGAAGCTCAGCTTTGTTCAGTGGAGGAGACAAACAAGGAGCGGCAGATACCGTTACTAGGGCCCAACCAAACTAGTAGGCCAAATGCAGTTTAAAATTTCCTATAGGCCGAAAGCCTGAAGACTGAAGCTCAGCTTTGTTCAGTGGAGGACAACTGTAATGGGAGGCAGACACAGTTAGTAGGCATAAATAAGAAAGTAGGCAAAATGCAGTTGAAAATTGGTTAGTGGAGTATACAGGCGGCATAGCTTTGTTCAGCGGAGGACAACTGTAATAAGTGGCTCAGACAGACAGAGTAGGCCTACAATTAAAAAAGGTGGCTAATTGCAGTTCAAAATTTGTAATAGGAGTACACAGTCGGTATAGCGTGGTTCAGCGGAGGACAAGTGTAATTAGTGGCTCTGACACACTGAGCAGGCGTAAAATATAAAAGAACGATATATGCAGTTCACAATTGGTAAGAGGAGTACACAGGCGCCCTTGCTGGGTTCAGCGGTGGAGTACAACTGTTGTGAGAGTCTGACACAGTTACTAGGACAAAATAAATAAGTAGGCTAAATGCTGCTCTACATTGGTAAGAGGAGTACACAGGCGGCCTAGCTTGTTTCAGGGGGGGACAGTTGTAATGTGAGGCGCCAACAGACAGACAGACAGAGGCCTAACCTAAAAAAAGGTGTCTAAATGCAGTTCAAAACTGCTAGCAGGACTAAGCAGGCGGCCTAGCATGTTTCAGCGTGGGAGGACATCTGTTATGAGAGGCTGACACAGTTACTAGGCACAAATAAGTAAGTAGGCTACATGCAGTTCACAATTGGTAACAGGAGTACATAGGTGGCATAGCTTTGTTCAGCGGAGGTCAACTGTTAGAAGTGGCTGACACAGTTAGTAAGCCAAAATACTAAAGTGGGCTAAATGTCAGCCAAGGAATTGGTCATAAATAAACTGGTGGCATAGCGAGGTACAGGGGTGGGCTCCTCTGCAGAGTTGCAGACAGGGGTAGTTGGCGCAAAGTATTAAGGGGTCTAAATGGAGGCCAGGGCCCCTGTATATTTTTACTATCATCGATCATTGCAACAAATTTGTTATTGCAGTGCCATTTAAGGATTTAACAGCACAGACTACACAGTGGTGGGGCAGGGAGAGATAAGTTTTGCAAGTATTAGAGAACAGCGGTACTGGCCCAGGGCCCCTTATATTACGAAGGTGTGTCTGATGTTGGTTGTGCACCACCACCGTCAGAGACACTTCATTGTACTATGAGGGACCCTGTACCAGTGCCGTGGCCCAAGAGTGGGCACACCCACCTGTCCAGGCAATTGGCACTCACATGGGTGCTTGCGCCACGTTGTGACCATGGCCCTGTGGGGGGAGTCAGCCCATTTAGGGAGGTATACAAATGGCCTATGGTGGACATTCGGCACCTGCAAATGGCAGAATTCGAGCAGTCAGTAAGAGGAGGCCAAAAACAAGAAATTTTTCTGGCAAGGTACGTGTCAGCAGGGGAAGGTGGGGCAAAATAATTTGAAATCCATGATTGGTTCATTTTAATGAAGGTTAGATCATCAACATTTCGGGGAGCCAGACGTGTCCTTTTTTCGGTCAGTATTGAACCTGCAGCACTGAAGACTCTTTCTGAGAGCACACTAGCAGCTGGGCAAGCAAGCTCCTGTAATGCATATTCTGCCAATTCGGGCCAGGTGTCTAGTTTAGATGCCCAGTAATCAAAGGGGAATAACCTGTGAAGGAGAACATCGATAATGGCGGAAAAATAGTTGGTAACCATACTGGACAAATGCTGTCTCCTGTCACTTTGAATCGATGCAGCAGTACCTGCCGTGTCAGTGGAATTCACTCCACAACCTGGTGAGAAATCCCCTCTGTCCAATGCCACTTTGGCTTTGTGCACCTCTAGCACCTCTGTCATGTTGCCCCCTACAGCTCTTGTGAGATCCATCAGCTCCGCTGTGTGCTGGGGATGCCTGAACCAAACGGTCTACAAGAGTTGCTTGTTTGGTAGCTAATATTTGCTCAAGGTTCTCATGTGGCATGATATTTTTTAATTTGCCTTTGTATCGTGGATCCAGGAGGCAGGCCAACCAGTAATCATCATCGGTCATCATTTTGATAATGTGGGGGTCCCGTTTTAGGATACGCAAGGCATACTCTGCCATGTGGGCCAAAGTTCCAGGTGTCAATTCACTGCTTGTGCAGGGTTGAGGAGCACTTTCTTGAAAATCTACCTCACTTGTGGCTCGCAAAAACCCTGTACCTGACCTTGCAATGCCACCAGTTTCTATTGCCCCCTGAGATGCATCCTCCTCCCATAAATATTCAGCCCCATCATCCTCCTCCTCCTCCTCTTCATCTGCCACCTCTTCCCGGAGACTTCCCTGACCAGACAATGGCTGACTGTCATCAAGGCTTCCCTCCTCCTCGGCCGCAGACGCCTGCTCCTTTATGAGTGTCAAACTTTGCATCAGCAGACGCATTAGTGGGATGCCCATCATGCTTATGATGGCGTCGTCCGCACTGACCAGCCGTGTGCATTCCTCAAAACGCTAATGAACTTGACACAGGTCTTGGAGCTTCGACCACTGCACACCAGACAACTCCATGTCTGCCATCCAACTGCCTGCCTGTGTATGTGTATCCTCCCACAAATACATGACAGCACGCTTCTGTTCGCACAGCCTCTGAAACATGTGCAGTGTAGAGTTCCACCTTGTTGCAACGTCTATTATTAGGCGGTGCTGGGGAAGATTCAGCAATTGCTGATGGTTAAGCATACGGCTGGAGTGGACGGGCGACCGGCGGATGTGCGAGCAAAGTCTGCGCACCTTCAGGAGCAGGGCTGGTAAATCAGAGTAATTCTTGAGGAAGCACTGCACCACAAGGTTCAAGGTGTGAGCCAGGCAAGGTATGTGTTTCATTTCAGAAAGGGCTATGGCTATGGTTATCACTGATTACCTTGCTTGCCTCAAGATGTACACTTCCCAGCCATGACTG
Source organism: Ranitomeya variabilis (assembly GCF_051348905.1). Taxonomy (NCBI): domain Eukaryota; kingdom Metazoa; phylum Chordata; class Amphibia; order Anura; family Dendrobatidae; genus Ranitomeya; species Ranitomeya variabilis. The sequence continues at coordinate 466,691,885 of NC_135237.1, read as the reverse complement.
AGTTTCTTGCTGCAAGTACTCGGCCAGTACTTCCGCGGTGTGTCTGTTGTCGTCCAAACACTTCATTTGCAGCACAGCCTACTGACGCTTATCACTAGCTGTTCCATAATGGGACACCACAGGTGCAACACTGGCAGCTGCGGATGGAGTGTTCGTGCGACTGAGCTCTGTGGACGAGCTTTCGCTTCTGGAGGAGGAGGAGGTGCAAACGCCTACAGCCAACTGTTTGCTAGACAGTGGGCTAGGCAGAACTGTGCCACTATGGCTGTCCCCTGTGGACCCTGCATCCACCACATAAACCCAGTGTGCTGTGATGGACACGTAACGTCCCTGGCCATGCCTACTGGTCCATGCATCAGTTGTGAGGTGCGCCTTTCTACTGACCGATTGCCTCAGTGCATGGACAATGCGTTCTTTGACATGTTGGTGGAGTGCTGGGATGGCTTTTCTCGCAAAGAAGTGTCAACTGGGTAGGTCATAGCGTGGTACTGCATAGGCCATCAGGGCTTTGAAAGCTTCGCTTTCAACCAACCGGTAGGGCATCATCTCTAACGAGATTAGTAGAGCAATATAGCCGTTCAAACCCTGTGTACGCGGATGAGAGGAAGAGTACTTTCTTTTCCTATCGAGAGTCTCTTGTAGGCTTAGCTGGTCTGGAGAGCTGCATATGGTGGAACTAGCGGGGGTGGTGGTGGACATGGCAGATTGAGAGAGGCTTGGTGATGGTATTCTTGATGTGGGCCTACCTACAGTGTTTCCAACCAAGAACCTTGTGATTCCCTGACTGTTTGACCTTGCGACAATACCTCCACATTTGTTACTGGTGGTGTCATAACCGGTGGGCTTCCAGTGAGGGAAGCAATGTTATATTGCTGACTAACTTCAATTTGAGCAGGTGCATCAACGGTACGGGTAGTGTTGAGCGATACCGTCCGATACTTGAAAGTATCGGTATCGGAAAGTATCGGCCGATACCGTCACAGTATCGGAATCCAATCCGATACCGATACCCGATACCAATACAAGTCAATGGGACTCATGTATCGGATGGTATTCCTGATGGTTCCCAGGGTCTGAAGGAGAGGAAACTCTCCTTCAGGCCCTGGGAACCATATAAATGTGTAAAAGAAAGAATTAAAATAAAAAATATCGCTATACTCACCTGTCCGACGCAGCCGGGACTTCAGCGAGGGAACCGGCAGCGTTGTTTGTTTAAAAATCGCGCTATTACTTGGTTACGTGAATTCCCGGCTTGTGATTGGTCAGGTCGGCCATGTTGCCGGGACGCGGACCAATCACAGCAAGCCGTGACGAAATTACGTCACGGCTTGCTGTGATTGGTCCGCGTCCCGGCAATATGGCCGCCCTGACCAATCACAAGCCGGGACGTCACGGGAGGCTGGACACGCGCTCATTTTAAAATGGGCGCGTGTCCAGCCTCCCGTGACGTCACGGCTTGTGATTGGTTGCGCCGCGATCAACCAATCACAAGCCGGGAGGCTGGACGCGCTCATTTTGAAATGGGCGCGTGTCCAGCCTCCCGTGACGTCACGGCTTGTGATTGGTTGCGCCGCGATCAACCAATCACAAGCCGGGAGGCTGGACGCGCTCATTTTGAAATGGGCGCGTGTCCAGCCTCCCGGCTTGTGATTGGTTGACCGCGACGCAACCAATCACAAGCCGTGACGTCACGGGAGGCTGGACACGCGCCCTTTTTAAAATGAGCGCGTTTCCAGCCTCCCGTGACGTCACGGCTTGTGATTGGTTAATGGCGGCCATGTTGCCGGGACGCGGACCAATCACAGCAAGCCGTGACGTATTTTCGTCACGGCTTGCTGTGATTGGTCCGCGGCCCGGCAACATGGCCGCCCTGACCAATCACAAGCCGGGACTTCGCGTAACCATGTAAAAGCGGGAATTTTAAACAAACAACGCTGCCGGTTCCTGCGCTGAGGTCCCGGCTGCGTCGGACAGGTGAGTATAGCGATATTTTTTATTTTAATTCTCTATTTTACACATTTTAACATTAATGTTGTTCCGATACCCGATACCACAAGAGTATCGGAATCCCGGTATCGGAATTCCGATACAGCAAGTATCGGCCGATACCCGATACTTGCAGCATCGGAATGCTCAACACTAGGTACGGGAAGTTTGGTAGTTAGTCCATGCTTCCAAGTGCCTGCTGGTTAGATGCCTACGCATGCACGTTGTATTTAAACTTTGTAGATTCTTCCCTCTGCTAAAGGTCTTGGAGCATTTCTTACATGTAACTTTGGACTGATCATTCGGATCTTGGTTAAAAAATTGCCACACTGCACTCGTCCTACTATGGAATACCTTTTCAGGCTTTGCATGCCATGCTACTGTCACCGGATTGCAACGCTGTCCTACACCTGTTGTGGTTTTTGACACACGTTTTGGGCCTGATGCGGGCCTGCCAGATGAAAGCTGTTGTGATGTTGATGCCTGCTGTGGCTCATCCTCCTCCGCTTCAGAGCTACTGCCAGTGGCACCCTGTTCCCCCAATGGCTGCCAATCATGGTCAACAACTGGGTCATCTATCAACTCCTCTTCAATGTCCTGTGCACCTTCCTCTGTGTCTCCGTGTAAGGTGCTATAGCGTTCGGGACGGGGCACCATAGTCTCATCAGGGTCAGACTCTGGCTGAGTACACTGCGAGGGCAAAGTTGTGATCTGAGTCAATGGAACAGCATAATAATCTAGCTGTGGCTGTGCATATGTGCACTCCATGTCCGATTCATCTTGTAATGGGCTGTGAACTATTTCCCTTTCTAACCTCGGCACGGTATGTGTAAAGAGCTCCATGGAGTAAACTGTAGTGTCACCCGCCGCATTCTTCACTTTTGCTTTGGGTGAAGGACACAAGGAAGCGACTTGTTCCTGACCGTGAGCATCCAATGACGACTTGCTGCTTTTAAATTTGGAACTTTCGGAAGAGGAGGCGAAAGAGCTAGAGGCTGAGTCAGCAAGGAAAGCCAAAACTTTTTCCTGCTGCTCCGGCTTTAAAAGCGGTTTTCCAACTCCCAGAAAAGGGAGCCTTCGAGGCCTTGTGTAGCCAGATGATGACGCTGGCTCAACAACTCAAGCCTTAGGTGATATTTTGCTTTTCCCACTACCACCAGATGCTCCACCACCACCACCACCATCATTACCAGCTGGCAATGACCGCCCACGGCCATGACCTCTTCCACCAGACTTCCTCATTCTTAGGAAAATGTAACCAAACTAACAACCATTATATGGTTCTGTAAAACAAGGTAGAAGGTGTATGTAAACTTGTTGTGAATTTAAATCTCCCTTTCTATATGTGTGGGGGACTGCTGCAAAATTCAGGCCCACTGTATTACACTACACAGTATAAGTGGCAAAAAGTGACTGGCAGATATACGCCAAACAGGACTGACGCAGATGCACTTAGTGGCAATATAAAGCTCCCTTTTTATGTGTGGGAGACAGCAGAAAAATCAGGCCCACTGTATTACACTACACAGTCTGAGTGGCAGAAAGTGGCTGGCAGACATGCCACAAACAGGACTGACGCAAATGCACTCAGTGGCAATATAAATCTCCCTTTTTATGTGTGGGAGAATGCAGATAAAAATCAGGCCCACTGTATTACACTACACAGTTTGAGTGGCAGAAAGTGGCTGGCAGATATGCCACAAACAGGACTGACGCAGATGCACTCAGTGGCAATATAAATCTCCCTTTTTATGTGTGGGAGAATGCAGAAAAAAATCAGGCCAACTGTATTACACTACACAGTTTGAGTGGCAGAAAGTGGCTGGCAGATATGCCACAAACAGGACTGATGCAGATGCACTCAGTGGCAATATAAATCTCCCTTTTTATGTGTGGGAGACAGCAGAAAAATCAGGCCCACTGTATTACACTACTCAGTTTGAGTGGCAGAGAGTGGCTGGCAGATATGCCACAAACAGGACAGAGGCAGATGCACTCAGTGGCAATATAAATCTCCCTTTTTATGTGTGGATGACAGCAGAAAAATCAGGCCCACTGTATTACACTACACAGTTTGAGTGGCAGAAAGTGGCTGGCAGATATGCCACAAACAGGACTGACACAGATGCATTCAGTGGCAATATAAATCTCCCATTTTTATGTGTGGGAGAATTCAGAAAAAAATCAGGCCCACTGTATTACACTACACAGTTTCAGTGTCAGAAAGTGGCTGGCAGATATGCCACAAACAGGACTGACGCAGATGCACTCAGTGGCGATATAAATCTCCCTTTTTATGTGTGGGAGACAGCAGAAGAATCAGGCCCACTGTATTACACTACACAGTTTGAGTGGCAGAAAGTTGCTGGCAGATATGCCACAAACAGGACTGACGCAGATGCACTCAGTGGCAATATAAATCTCCCATTTTTATGTGTGGGAGACAGCAGAAGAATCAGGCCCACTGTATTACACTACACAGTTTGAGTGGCAGAAAGTGGCTGGCAGATATGCCACAAACAGGACTGACGCAGATGCACTCAGTGGCAATATAAATCTCTCATTTTTATGTGTGGGAGAATGCAGGAAAAAATCAGGCCCACTGTATTACACTACACAGTTTGAGTGGCAGAAAGTGGCTGGCAGATATGCCACAAACAGGACTGACGCAGATGCACTCAGTGGCAATATAAATCACCTTTTTATGTGTGGGAGACAGCAGAAAAATCAGGCCCACTGTATTACACTACACATTTTGAGTGGCAGAAAGTGGCTGGCAGATATACCACAAACAGGACTGACGCAGATGCACTCAGTGGCAATATAAATCTCCCTTTTTATGTGTGGGAGAATGCAGAAAGAAATCAGGCCCACTGTATTACACTACACAGTTTGAGTGGCAGACAGTAGCTGGCAGATATGCCACAAACAGGACTGATGCAGATGCACTCAGTGGCAATATAAATCTGCCTTTTCATGTGTGGGAGACCGCAGAAAAATCAGGCCCACTGTATTACACTACACAGTTTGAGTGGCAGAAAGTGTCTAGCAGATATGCCACAAACAGGACTGACGCAGATGCACTCAGTGACAATATAAATCTCCTTTTTTATGTGTGGGAGACAGCAGAAAAATCAGGCCCACTGTATTACATTACACAGTTTGAGTGGCAGAAAGTGGCTGGCAGATATACCACAAACAGGACTGGCGCAGATGCACTCAGTGGCAATATAAATTTCCCTTTTATGTGTGGGAGACAGCAGAAAAATCAGGCCCACTGTATTACACTACACAGTTTGAGTGGCAGAAAGTGGCTGGCAGATATGCCACAAACAGGACTGACATAGATGCCCTCAGTGGCAATATAAATCTCCCTTTTTATGTGTGGGAGAATGCAGGAAAATATCAGGCCCACTGTATTACACTACACAGTTTGAGTGGCAGAAAGTGGCTGGCAGATATGCCACAAACAGAACTGACGCAGATGCACTCAGTGACAATATAAATCTCCCTTTTTATGTGTGGGAGACAGCAGAAAACTCAGGCCCACTGTATTACACTACACAGTTTGAGTGGCAGAAAGTGGCTGGCAGATATGCCACAAACAGGACTGACATAGATGCCCTCAGTGGCAATATAAATCTCCCTTTTTATGTGTGGGAGAATGCAGAAAAATATCAGGCCCACTGTATTACACTACACAGTTTGAGTGGCAGAAAGTGGCTGGAAGATATATCAAAAAATACAAGGGCTGAAGTAGAATTTCAATCTCCCTACAATGATCAAAGGACAAGTATGGCAGCAATAAAAAGGACTGCTGCACACCAGAGTGTGGACAAAGAAACAAGAGAACTGTGCTGAAAGAAGTAACAGGATTTTTGCTTTGAAAAAAGCAGTTGGTTTACACAGCGGCATACAAACAGCAATGCAGCTATCAGGGAGCCTTATGAGCTACAGAGCTGATGCACAGAAATCTAGCCTCCACTGTCCCTGCAAAGAAAAGGTGGTGTTGGACAGTGGAAATCGCTACAGCACAAGCGGTTTGGGGGTTAATCTTTCCTCCCTAACAAAATCCCTGCTTCTGACGAAGCTGCAGCAACCTCTCCCTATGCTCAGATCGGCAGCAGTAAGATGGCGGTCAGTGTGCACACCCCTTTATAGCCCCTGTGACGCCGCAGAAAGCAAGCCAATCACTATCATGCCCTTCTCTAAGATGGTGGGGACCGAGACCTATGTCATCACGCTGCCCACACTCTGTGTCCACCTTCATTGGCTGGGAAATGGCGCTTAAAGCGTCATACGAAACGCGACCGCATGGCCGATCCCACGCTGGGATCGGGTCGGGTTTCATGAAACCCGACTTTGCCGAAAGTCGGCGATTTTTGAAAATGTCCGATTCGTTTCGCTCAACCCTAGTGCTGAGTACTGAGTGGTCTCCCTGCTGGATACAAGGACATAGTACAATCATTACTTTCATCACTGGAGTGTGATAGAAAAATGCATGACAACAAAAACACTCTGGTAAAGAAACTACTGCCAGATTTCCCACCTGACTGTCGGGGCTCAGTGGAAGAACAAATCAGAAGCGGAAAAGGAAGTCTCCAACACAGCTGGGGCACTGCCAGCACCTTGGAAGGCAGGGTTAGCATGGCCAAAATGTGGCAAAACTTTTTCAGCATGTCACAACATTTGGCAACACCATCTGATATGGTATTAGCAGGAGGCAGCATTACCACAACATGGTGGAAGAATTCCCAGCACGTACTATCATTAACAGACCTAGTCTTAGATTGACATAATACCTCTTTTACATTCTGTGTGCTCTAAGTCCTCAAACTAGTTGTAGACCGCCATAGAATGATGAGGTGGAAGCAAAAGTAAAATAGACATATCAGGGTGCAGTGCAGTCAGCTCTGCAGGGCAAGTTGCAAGTGGCAATTCACTGCCTGTGAGTCCTGAGTTTTGTGCTCTCTGGTCAGTGATGGATCATGTTTCTCATTCCTTGAGAGCACAGGATCTCAAAACTCAGACCATAAATCACAGTTTCCGTCATTGCATGCTTTGGGTGGATGTACTGTAGACTATACTAAGCGCTCATTTTCGCTAAACACTCTTTAGGCAGTTGCCTGAAAATATCTTCCAAATGAAAATGCAAAAGCAGAAAATGGCCAAATCCTCACGGGAAGCTGCTACAGCTAATGATATGCACATGCTCTGCCTCTGCTCCCTTGGTATTACAGCAGTGTAAAAGTACTGACTGCACAATAGTCTGGGCGCGATCTGGTATCCATTGATACAGAGGAAAACATGAAAACTGACTATTCGATCCTCGCTTCTCACCTGTGGGGGGCAAGGCTTAAATCAATTTCACCATTCTGGTCTCTGCTGTGCTGACTTCCTGCTAGGTGACTGTGTCAGGGAAGGCACAAATCAGAAAGTATCTCCTCTCCTGTTCCAGCCCCCAAGCTATATAGTGACATCAGTCTTGCACAGTACGTTGGGTGGGTATGATTGCTGTACTAAGATGTTTAACGTTATTGTGCGGTAGACAGCAATTGAAGAAGCCAGCGGTGGGTGGGCGTAAACAGCCACTGAAGCACCGGCCTGTTGGCAAATGCCACTCTGCCCCCTGCTTGCCTCCCTCCTTTAGATTTTCCCTGACTCAGTGTCACTAACATTTTGGCTGCCACTGTCAGGTACCCTACAAGTTTGGCAGCCAATACCACTACTACTACAACAACTACCACCAACTACTTAGATAGCTGCTTCAGTCATGTCCTCCGCTTTCTCCACCACTTTCTCATCCTAGTTCAAATGTTGCCTGTACACATTCAATGCATCAACTGGAAGACGTTGTTGTGAAATGCCTTCTTTATCACCTGGAGTGCATTGTCTAAGGGGACTAGGAGTCAGAAAACATAGACATGTCATTGATAGAATTGAAAGTCCAAAATCAAAAACATTATTTGCAACAGCGATGAAGGCGGAGGAATGTGCGGAACACTAATTCAAACTGATGCTGTCACCATTAGAGGTAAAACCATCATGCTGTGACTGAGATGAGCCTTGTTCTATATATTCTATACCGTCTTCTGCTTTCTCACCACTGATGAGTTTTCCAGAGGCAAACGAGGACAATTGTCATCTGCGTTTAATATTACTTCTGTCCAGTGGCGTAACTACAAAGTTATGGGCCCCGGTGCGAACTTCCAAATGGGGCCCCCCCCCCCCGCCATAAAATTCAATTTAACCCCCATAGAATACAATGCAGCCCCCCTCATAGTATAATGCAGCCCCTCCATACAGGGGCAGTGAGAAAGACACGAGCAAATGGTGACTACGGGGCAGGGGAGAGGGCACAAGTGGGCAAGGAAGACAGGCACAAGGGGACACATGGGGGCTAGGAGGCAGGGGAGAAGGTTACAAGGGGACTAGTGGGCAAGGGAGACTGACACAAGGGGACAATGGAGACTGACACAAGGGGCACATGGGGACAAGTGGGCAAGGGAGACTGACACAAAGGGCACATGGGGACTAGTGGACAAGGGAGACTGGCACACGGGGACACACGGGGACAAGGGACAAGCACAAGGGGACAAGGGAGACAGGCACAAGGGGACACACAGGGACTAGTGGGCAAGAGACTGACACAAGGGATACAAGCACAAGGGGACACACAGGGACAAGTGGGAAAGGGAGACTGACACACAGGGACTAGTGGGCGAAGGAGACTGACACAAGCACAAGGGGACAAAGGAGACTGACACAAGCACAAGGGGACATAGGAGACAGGCACATGGGGACACACAGGGACTAATGGGCAAGGGAGACTGGCACATGGGGACACAAGCATAAGGGAGACAGGCTCAAGGGGACACACGGCCCCCTGACCTGCCAGAGCCGCTTGCAGCTGTGACCGTGGTAGTTACGCCGCTGCCTCACACACACACATACTACAGATATCACACACACACTACAGATATCACACACACACACACACATCATACTACAGATATCACACACACACACACACACACACATCAGTTATCACACACACACTACAGATATCACACATACACACATCATATTACAGATATCACACACATACTACAGTTATCACACACACACTACAGATATCAAACAAAACACACACTACAGATATCACACACACACACACACACACACAGACATACTACAGATATCACACACACACTACAGATATCACACACACACAGACATACTACAGTTATCACACACACACTACAGATATCACACACACACATACTACAGATATCACACACACACACACACACACACACACACACACACACCAGAGATACCAGCTCATATACACAACTCACAATCTCCTCTCTGGTACAGGGGTGGCTGATGTAAACCGGCTGCAGCTCCTCAGCTTCTCCTGACTAAAGCGGCTCTGTCCCGCACCTCCCCCCTGCTCTCGCCTTCTGTCCCGGGGTTATTTTGGCTTTCTCTTAAATACGATCTCATTCAGAGGTACATGAGATGTATGAGGGGGAAAAAACAGATTGAGAAGCTGTCTCATCGTGATGACTGGAGCTGCTTCCTGTCTCTCACGTGCCCCGGCTGCCCCCTTCCCCTAGATACGCCTCGGACTGTTGCTGTGCAGGAGGAATCCCCTGCACTGCAATATGGTGTTGGGTGCCAGCACAGCCCGCACAGTGGTCTATCCAGCACAGCCCGCACAGTGGTCTATCCAGCACAGCCCGCACAGTGGTCTATCCAGCACAGCCCGCACAGTGGTCTATCCAGCACAGCCCGCACAGTGGTCTATCCAGCACAGCCCGCACAGTGGTCTATCCAGCACAGCCCGCACAGTGGTCTATCCAGCACAGCCCGCACAGTGGTCTATCCAGCACAGCCCGCACAGTGGTCTATCCAGCACAGCCCGCACAGTGGTCTATCCAGCACAGCCCGCACAGTGGTCTATCCAGCACAGCCCGCACAGTGGTCTATCCAGCACAGCCCGCACAGTGGTCTATACAGCACAGCCCGCATCTCTCGCCCCCCCCGAGAATGCCCCCACAGTCCAGTAAAAAAACAAAAAGACACTCTCCTTACCTTTCCTCTTGCCAGCGTTGCTTCCTGCTCCGATCTCAGGCTCGGCTGCAGTCTGCCCGGGACACAGCAGGTGCGCGATGATATGACGTCATCGCGCACCTGCAGTGTCAGAGGCAGAGCGGGGAATGATGGGAGAGGGAGCGTCTGTAGACGCTCTCTCCTCCGTCATTGCATTTAACTGTACCGGCGTCATAGACGCCGGTATAGTTGAATGCGACGGCGGGGGGGGTGAGTCGGTGGCGGGGGGAGGCGGATCGAGCAGCCCATGACTGGCACCGGCTCTTCTGGCATTTGCCAGAAGTGCCCGATGGCCAGTCCGGCCCTGCTCTGACCTGCCGGCCCCGGGCCCCTGACCTGCCGGGCCCGGTCGCAGTGGCGACCGCTGCAACCGCGGTAGTTACGCCCCTGTCCATACTGTACAATGGCCACACATAGTGCTCTATACTGTACAATGGCCACACATGATGCTCCATACTGTACAATTGGCCACACATGATATTGCCTACAGTATAATGGCAACACATAGTTACTCCTACACACGCGGCTGAGCTCCGTACACATTGCACATGCGGCTCCCCTCCATACACCTCGTACACACCCGGCTCCGCTCTGTACACCTTGCACACACGGCTCCGCTCCGTATACCTCGTACACACCCGGCTCCGCTCCGTACACATTGCACATGCGGCTCCGCTCCGTACACCTCGTACACACATGGCTCCGATCCGTACACCTCGTACACACATGGCTACGCTCCGTACACCTCGTACACACATGGCTCCGATCCGTACACCTCGTACACACATGGCTACGCTCCGTACACCTCGTACACACACGGCTCCGCTCCGTATACCTCATACACACGGCTCCGCTCCGTACACCTCGTACACACACGGCTCCGCTCCGTACACCTCGTACACACACGGCTCCGCTCCGTACACCTCGTACACACACGGCTCCGCTCCGTACACCTTGCACACACGGCTCCGCTCCGTATACCTCGTACACACATGGCTCCGCTCCGTACACCTCGTACACACGGCTCCGCTCCGTACACCTTGCACACACGGCTCCGCTCCGTATACCTCGTACACACATGGCTCCGCTCCGCACACCTTGCACACACGGCTCCGCTCCGTATACCTCGTACACACATGGCTCCGCTCCGTACACCTTGCACCGTACTCCGTGTACGGAGCGGAGCCGTGTGTATGAGGTATACAGAGCGGAGCCGTGTGTGCAAGGTGTACGGAGCGTAGCCGTGTGTGTACGAGGTGTACGGAGCGTAGCCGTGTGTGTACGAGGTGTACGGAGCGTAGCCGTGTGTGTACGAGGTGTACGGAGCGTAGCCGTGTGTGTACGAGGTGTACGGAGCGTAGCCGTGTGTGTACGAGGTGTACGGAGCGTAGCCGTGTGTGTACGAGGTGTACGGAGCGTAGCCATGTGTGTACGAGGTGTTCGGAGTGTAGCCGTGTGTGTACGAGGTGTACGGAGCGTAGCCGTGTGTGTACGAGGTGTACGGAGCGTAGCCGTGTGTGTACGAGGTGTACGGATCGGAGCCGTGTGTGTACGAGGTGTACGGATCGGAGCCATGTGTGTACGAGGTATACGGAGCGGAGCCGTGTGTGCAAGGTGTACGAAGCGGAGCCGGGTGTGTACGAGGTGTACGGAGGGGAGCCGCATGTGTAATGTGTACGGAGCTCAGCCGCGTGTGTAGGAGTAACTATGTGTGGCCATTATACTGTAGGCAATATCATGTGTGGCCAATTGTACAGTATGGAGCATCATGTGTGGCCATTGTACAGTATAGAGCACTATGTGTGGCCATTGTACAGTATGGACAGGGGCGTAACTACCGCGGTTGCAGCGGTCGCCACTGCGACCGGGCCCGGCAGGTCAGGGGCCCGGGGCCGGCAGGTCAGAGCAGGGCCGGACTGGCCATCGGGCACTTCTGGCAAATGCCAGAAGAGCCGGTGCCAGTCATGGGCTGCTCGATCCGCCTCCCCCCGCCACCAACTCACCCCCCCCGCCGTCGCATTCAACTATACCGGCGTCTATGATCTCCGTACACCTCGTACACACACGGCTCCGCTCCGTACACCTTGCACACACGGCTCCGCTCCGTACACCTCGTACACACATGGCTCCGCTCCGTACACCTCGTACACACACTGCTCCGCTCCGTACACCTCGTACACACACGGCTCCGCTCCGTACACCTCGTACACACACGGCTCCGCTCCGTACACCTCGTACACACACGGCTCCGCTCCGTACACCTCGTACACACACGGCTCCGCTCCGTACACCTCGTACACACACGGCTCCGCTCCATACACCTTGCACACATGGCTCCGCTCCGTACACCTTGCACACATGGCTCCGCTCCGTATACCTCGTACACACATGGCTCCGCTCCGTACACCTCGTACACACACGGCTCCGCTCCGTACACCTTGCACACACGGCTCCGCTCCGTATACCTCGTACACACATGGCTCCGCTCCGTACACCTCGTACACACACGGCTCCGCTCCGTACACCTTGCACACACGGCTCCGCTCCGTATACCTCGTACACACATGGCTCCGCTTCGTACACCTCGTACACACCCGGCTCCGCTTCGTACACCTCATACACACCCGGCTCCACCTTGTACACCTCATACACACACGGCTCCGCCTTGTACACCTCATACACACCCGGCTCCGCCTTGTACACCTCATACACACACGGCTCCGCTCCGTACACCTCATACACACCCGGCTCCGCCTTGTACACCTCATACACACACTGCTCCGCTCTGTACACCTCATACACCCACGGCTCCGCTCCGTACACCTCATACACACACTGCTCCGCTCCGTACACCTCATACACACACGGCTCCGCTCCGTACACCTCGTACACACACTGCTCCGCTCTGTACACCTCATACACACCCGGCTCCGCCTTGTACACCTCATACACACACTGCTCCGCTCTGTACACCTCATACACCCACGGCTCCGCTCCGTACACCTCATACACACACTGCTCCGCTCTGTACACCTCATACACACCCGGCTCCGCCTTGTACACCTCATACACACACTGCTCCGCTCTGTACACCTCATACACCCACGGCTCCGCTCCGTACACCTCATACACACACGGCTCCGCTCCGTACACCTCATACACACCCGGCTCCGCCTTGTACACCTCATACACACACGGCTCCGCTCCGTACACCTCATACACACACAGCTCCGCTCCGTACACCTCATACACACACGGCTCCGCTCCGTACACCTCATACACACACGGCTCCGCTCCGTACACCTCATACACACCCGGCTCCACCTTGTACACCTCATACACACACGGCTCCGCTCCGTACACCTGATACACACACAGCTCCGCTCTGTACACCTCATACACACCCGGCTCCGCTCCGTACACCTCATACACACACGGCTCCGCTCCGTACACCTCATACACACACGGCTCCGCTCTGTACACCTCATACACACACTGCTCTGCTACATCCACACAAACCCCTCCTGACCTCACACAAAAGCTTACCCTCCTCCAGCATGATGACAACCAGCACTGCACTACTGTCCTGCACTACACGGAAGCCCTTGATCATGTGACTCCGACTCCTCCCCTCCTGTGACCTCATCCTAGGTCCTGTGCGCACAGAGCAGCTGCAGCCATAGTTGTGGTGTGCGGCTCTCTGCGGTGGAGGGGCTCTGCTGCCGTGACAAGTGCAGTCCCACCCGTGATCGCGCATGCACTGAGAGAGTGCACGCGCACCAGGGCCTGTAAAGAAGGTTTATAAAGGGCCGGCGGCCCATTTTGTAGCTCAGAGTTCTTAGGGGCCCCTAAGCACTGCGGGCCCCGTCGCAATTGCGACCCCTGCGACCGCGGTAGTTACGCCCCTGCTTCTGTCCTGACGGTTGGTGCCAGTGGTGGTGCTGCTACTTGCATCAGCAACATTCTTATTTTTAGACACCATATAAGGTTTTGTTAATTTGTTTCCTTCCAATTTCCCAGTTTATTTTCATCGACACTTATTTCCTTTACCATACATTTTATTGCTACACTAGAATTAACTGATATCACTCTTTTCAACAACATCTCTCCCTTCCCAAAAACTAAACTAGAAATGTTAGATGCACATCCAGAAGACATCAGCAGCAGTCTGCAGTATTGGCATTTGTGGGTGTCAAATTTGACTAACAAAACGAGTGCGCACAAAAAAAACAGTTTGAGAGTTAGACAGTCACAGTTAAATATCTATTTTTTTTAATTCTCTATTATATTTTTTAAGCATAATTCCCACATGACTCCTTCCTTCGTCCCAAGAAAGATTGAAAAAGAAACTATAGGCACAAGCGAACAAAACAAAAGTGTCAAAAGGCTGCTGTAATGGTGTGCAAAATCTAAATATGGTAGTTTGTGACACGCATGCTTTGCATGGCGGACAATGAGTTAGGTATATTTTCTTTCAGCACTATTGTTGTCTTGCTTCTGCATGTTAAGTGATCTGCACCACTATATCCAATCACTTTTCCTCTCTCTCTCTCACTCTTTATCTCTTCATCTCTCTATTTTTCTTTCTTCTCCTGTAATTGAATCTCTGTATTATTATATTTTCATTACAGGCCACACACTAATCTTCTTTACTCCTGTTGTTCAACAATGCACATTATATAGAAATTGTTCACAGTTTCATAGCTTTCTCTCCCTCTCTCTGAATTGTTAAGCTGTAAGCTTTGATGCTCTTTCACTATCCAAATTCATCCCAAAATGGCTGCTTCATTCCCTGCCTCTGCTTTTATACAGGCTATGAATATACCTCCTGATTCGTTGTGCTGTACCATGTAATGATAGCCATTGTTGGTAAGATTGGCCACATTCAAGATCATGGAAGCTTTCTCTGGCTGACCTAAAATGGAATTGGCATGGTTCAGCAAATCCCTAAAACGTGCATACAAATTTGATTTGCATGGAAACAATTGGCTCACTTCTGATATAAAGGCATTCTCCTTAGGTATTGTCTGTATAGAAGTCATGGTTCCTTAAAAAATGATGGGTTGAGATTTGAGATTACATCTAGTGAATAGTGTTGAGCGATACTTTCCGATATCGGAAAGTATCGGAATCGGAAAGTATCGGCCGATACCGTCACAGTATCGGAATCCAATCCGATACCGATACCCGATCCCAATGCAAGTCAATGGGACGAAAATATCGGAATTAAAATAAACCCTTTATACACTTGTAGGTTCATTCTACATGAAGGAAAACAACTAAGAATAATGTAGGATGTATTGGGGGAGGTGGCGGAGACATTAAAGGCACAGAGGTTTAGCCCAATCTAATAGAATAGCAGGATTTTTTTTTTTTTTTTATGACGTTCGGCGTTAGAAAGAATTTGACTATGTTATTTTTTTTTTTTATGTCAGATATTGATGTTTCACTACTTCCACGCCCTTCACCTTCTTTTTTACTTCTCCCACGCTTTCTTCTTCATTATCCTCATCATCAGCTTCTTTGACATCAACTTCTTCACCTTCTTCATCTTCTTCTTCATCTTCTACCTATTATTTTTTGGGTTACATTGTTCATATTCTTTTTATTTTACTATTATCTTCATCATATTCTACTTCTTCATCATATTCTTATTTGTGACAGGCATTCCCGTAGTTGTTATCTATAAAAGTTTGAAGATTACACCTTCCGTTCTGCCTGTCACAAAACAGTTACATTTGTCCGCGTTCAGTTTGGCCTGCAGCATCAGGCTTTATCCAGGGGCACCACGAGGAGGAACGGACTCACCCCCATACACTGCTTAGTCTTCTTCTGCTTATAATTTACATAATATTTTTTGCTCTGATATTTTGTGTTATGCTTAATGTCCTTCTGCTCTTTGTTCTGCAGCCTCTTGTTCTTCTGCTTCTCGGTCTTCCAGGTCGTCGTCGTCTCCAGGGTCGTCGTCTCCGGGGTCGTCGTCATCGGGGTCGTCTCCGGGGTCGTCGTCATCGGGGTGGTCTTCAGGGTCATCGTCTCCAGGGTCGTCGTCATCACGGTGGTTGTCGTCTCTGGTGTCGTCGTCATCTTAGGGGTGGTCTTCCGGGTCATCGTGTTTAGTCTCTTGAACTTGGAAATGCAGCAGAAGGTACAAGAAGGCTGAGAGAATGCCGAGAACCAGCTGATGGAACTGGAGCTCAGATGGCTACCCGAAGGTCCAAGAGCCAATGGAACGACCGAGGACCAGCTGACGTTACTGGAACCCGGTTACTAAGCAGGAGGTACCCGTGCTGAAAGCACTACCAAGGACCACCTGACGTTGGTGGAACTCAGATACCCAGAGGGAGGCACCTAAGCCAAAGGCTCTGCCCGGAACCAGCTGACGGTACTGGAACCAGGATGGGGAGCAGAAGGTACAAGAGCAAAAGACACTGCCGAGAACCAGCTGACGGTGCTGGAACCCGGATGGGTAGCCGAAGGTCCAAGAGCCAATGGAACTACCGAGGACCAGCTGACGTTACTGGAACCCGGTTACTAAGCAGGAGGTACCCGTGCCTGAAAGCACTACCAAGGACCACCTGACGTTGGTGGAACTCGGATACCAAAGGGAGGCACCTAAGCCAAAGGCTCTGCCCGGAACCAGCTGACGGTACTGGAACCAGGATGGGGAGCAGAAGGTACAAGAGCAAGTGTCTGCGTGGCTTTTGCAGGACACGATGCCGGCTGCACAGCAGGGGAACAGCTGGCGGTGCTGAACCCCACTGACACATTGGCTGGTGTTTTTCTCTGTGCAGCTAGCACATCTGGGCCCCAACTGGCGGTGTGTTAGAGCCCAGGGACAGCAGGAGAAGGAGGAGGAGCAGGAGCAGGGGGAGGGGAGTGTAGGCCGAAGCCTGCACTGGCGGCAGCTTTGGGTGTGTTGTGTCTGCGTGGCGGTCGCAGGACACGTTGCCGGCTACACAGCAGGGGAACAGCTGGCGGTGCTGGACCCCACTGACACATTGGCGAGGTGTTTGGCTCTGTGCAGCCAGCACTTCCGGACAGCAACGAGCGGTGTTGTAGCCCGGGCTCTGCAGGGGGAGCAGAGTGTAGGCCGAAGCCTACTTGAACCGATTTCAAAGGTAACCTTTAACCCCCCCTCAGGGGTTAGAAAGTAGAAGAGCCACAGCTTATGCAGCAGTAGTGCTGCGCAAGTCAAAGGTTGCTCTTGTAATTTTTCTCCTTGCACACGCTGAATGGAACACGTATAACATTTAGCCCTTTATACAGTCAAACTGTGTAATGGAGGCGAGAGTTCCCTTTGTAATGAGACGCAGCACAGATGTCAAGAATCCCACCTTGGTGCTGGGTGCAGCCTCCTGAGCGTTGTTATTTGCTGTACAGGAGTCTGCGCTGTCGTGTTATCCCCTGGCCTAGCGCCGTTAGCGCTGCCCATCTTCTGACATCATTTAATGTCGGCCGTTGCGGTTCGCGATGACCATGAATCCCAGCCCCGCAGTGTCTTAACATTGTTAAAACACTGCGGGGCTGGGATTCAGGGCCTGGCGCAGCACATATGTTCGCCTCTCACACGCGGGTCCTTACACCCGCTTCAGACTGTGCGGCGTCATCTGATCCCTTATCGCATGCCACGGCCATGAAGCCGCACAGTCCGAAGAAGGCGGAAGGAGAGGAGGGACAGGCGAACTGATGCACTGATCCTGCCCATCAATCACACCCTCGCAGTCCCAATAAATAAGACACCGAGGGGCGTTGTGTGGGTCAGGGCGGCCGCAGAGGCGCAGCCAGCCAAACAATGATGCCAGAAGACGGGCAGCGCTACCAAGGGGGTTGCAGCGTGTCATTACAAAGGAAAGTCACACCCCCGGGACGGTTAAATGGTCACACAGAGGACACATTTCAGACGTGTTTTCAGTTCCACATGTGCGAGGAGAATACGTTTATGAGCCACCTTGCACACATGCAGCATTACCGCTGTACAAGGTGGCTGGATAACGTAAAAACGCCTGGGGGAGGGGGGACAGGTTCCCTTCAATTTCAGTTCTTGTGTCTGCGTGGCTTTTGCAGGACACGTTGCCGGCTGCACAGCAGGGGAACAGCTGGCGGTGCTGGACCCCACTGACACATTGGCTGGTGTTTTTCTCTGTGCAGCTAGCACATCTGGGCAAAAACTGGCGGTGTGTTAGAGCCCAGGGACAGCAGGAGGAGGAGCAGGAGGAGGAGGAGCAGGGGGAGGGGAGTGTAGGCCGAAGCCTGCACAGGCGGCAGCTTTGGGTGTGTTGTGTCTGCGTGGCTTTTGCAGGACACGTTGCCGGCTACACAGCAGGGGAACAGCTGGCGGTGCTGGACCCCACTGACACATTGGCGAGGTGTTTGGCTCTGTGCAGCCAGCACTTCCGGACAGCAACTAGCGTTGTTGGAGCCCGGGCTCTGCAGGTGGAGCAGAGTGTAGGCCGAAGCCTAATTGAACCGATTTCAAAAGTCACCTTTAACCCCCCCTCAGGGGTTACAAAGTAGAAGAGCCACAGCTTATGCAGCAGTAGTGCTGCGCAAGTCAAAGGTTGCTCTTGTAATTTTTCTCCTTGCACACGCTGAATGGAACACGTATAACATTTAGCCCTTTATACAGTCAAACTGTGTAATGGAGGCGAGAGTTCCCTTTGTAATGAGACGCAGCACAGATGTCAAGAATCCCACCTTGGTGCTGGGTGCAGCCTCCTGAGCGTTGTTATTTGCTGTACAGGAGTCTGCGCTGTCGTGTTATCCCCTGGCCTAGCGCCGTTAGCGCTGCCCATCTTCTGACATCATTTAATGTCGGCCGTTGCGGTTCGCGATGACCATGAATCCCAGCCCCGCAGTGTCTTAACATTGTTAAAACACTGCGGGGCTGGGATTCAGGGCCTGGCGCAGCACATATGTTCGCCTCTCACACGCGGGTCCTTACACCCGCTTCAGACTGTGCGGCGTCATCTGATCCCTTATCGCATGCCACGGCCATGAAGCCGCACAGTCCGAAGAAGGCGGAAGGAGAGGAGGGACAGGCGAACTGATGCACTGATCCTGCCCATCAATCACACCCTCGCAGTCCCAATAAATAAGACACCGAGGGGCGTTGTGTGGGTCAGGGCGGCCGCAGAGGCGCAGCCAGCCAAACAATGATGCCAGAAGACGGGCAGCGCTACCAAGGGGGTTGCAGCGTGTCATTACAAAGGAAAGTCACACCCCCGGGACGGTTAAATGGTCACACAGAGGACACATTTCAGACGTGTTTTCAGTTCCACATGTGCGAGGAGAATACGTTTATGAGCCACCTTGCACACATGCAGCATTACCGCTGTACAAGGTGGCTGGATAACGTAAAAACGCCTGGGGGAGGGGGGACAGGTTCCCTTCAATTTCAGTTCTTGTGTCTGCGTGGCTTTTGCAGGACACGTTGCCGGCTGCACAGCAGGGGAACAGCTGGCGGTGCTGGACCCCACTGACACATTGGCTGGTGTTTTTCTCTGTGCAGCTAGCACATCTGGGCAAAAACTGGCGGTGTGTTAGAGCCCAGGGACAGCAGGAGGAGGAGCAGGAGGAGGAGGAGCAGGGGGAGGGGAGTGTAGGCCGAAGCCTGCACAGGCGGCAGCTTTGGGTGTGTTGTGTCTGCGTGGCTTTTGCAGGACACGTTGCCGGCTACACAGCAGGGGAACAGCTGGCGGTGCTGGACCCCACTGACACATTGGCGAGGTGTTTGGCTCTGTGCAGCCAGCACTTCCGGACAGCAACTAGCGTTGTTGGAGCCCGGGCTCTGCAGGTGGAGCAGAGTGTAGGCCGAAGCCTAATTGAACCGATTTCAAAAGTCACCTTTAACCCCCCCTCAGGGGTTACAAAGTAGAAGAGCCACAGCTTATGCAGCAGTAGTGCTGCGCAAGTCAAAGGTTGCTCTTGTAATTTTTCTCCTTGCACACGCTGAATGGAACACGTATAACATTTAGCCCTTTATACAGTCAAACTGTGTAATGGAGGCGAGAGTTCCCTTTGTAATGAGACGCAGCACAGATGTCAAGAATCCCACCTTGGTGCTGGGTGCAGCCTCCTGAGCGTTGTTATTTGCTGTACAGGAGTCTGCGCTGTCGTGTTATCCCCTGGCCTAGCGCCGTTAGCGCTGCCCATCTTCTGACATCATTTAATGTCGGCCGTTGCGGTTCGCGATGACCATGAATCCCAGCCCCGCAGTGTCTTAACATTGTTAAAACACTGCGGGGCTGGGATTCAGGGCCTGGCGCAGCACATATGTTCGCCTCTCACACGCGGGTCCTTACACCCGCTTCAGACTGTGCGGCGTCATCTGATCCCTTATCGCATGCCACGGCCATGAAGCCGCACAGTCCGAAGAAGGCGGAAGGAGAGGAGGGACAGGCGAACTGATGCACTGATCCTGCCCATCAATCACACCCTCGCAGTCCCAATAAATAAGACACCGAGGGGCGTTGTGTGGGTCAGGGCGGCCGCAGAGGCGCAGCCAGCCAAACAATGATGCCAGAAGACGGGCAGCGCTACCAAGGGGGTTGCAGCGTGTCATTACAAAGGAAAGTCACACCCCCGGGACGGTTAAATGGTCACACAGAGGACACATTTCAGACGTGTTTTCAGTTCCACATGTGCGAGGAGAATACGTTTATGAGCCACCTTGCACACATGCAGCATTACCGCTGTACAAGGTGGCTGGATAACGTAAAAACGCCTGGGGGAGGGGGGACAGGTTCCCTTCAATTTCAGTTCTTGTGTCTGCGTGGCTTTTGCAGGACACGTTGCCGGCTGCACAGCAGGGGAACAGCTGGCGGTGCTGGACCCCACTGACACATTGGCTGGTGTTTTTCTCTGTGCAGCTAGCACATCTGGGCAAAAACTGGCGGTGTGTTAGAGCCCAGGGACAGCAGGAGGAGGAGCAGGAGGAGGAGGAGCAGGGGGAGGGGAGTGTAGGCCGAAGCCTGCACAGGCGGCAGCTTTGGGTGTGTTGTGTCTGCGTGGCTTTTGCAGGACACGTTGCCGGCTACACAGCAGGGGAACAGCTGGCGGTGCTGGACCCCACTGACACATTGGCGAGGTGTTTGGCTCTGTGCAGCCAGCACTTCCGGACAGCAACTAGCGTTGTTGGAGCCCGGGCTCTGCAGGTGGAGCAGAGTGTAGGCCGAAGCCTAATTGAACCGATTTCAAAAGTCACCTTTAACCCCCCCTCAGGGGTTACAAAGTAGAAGAGCCACAGCTTATGCAGCAGTAGTGCTGCGCAAGTCAAAGGTTGCTCTTGTAATTTTTCTCCTTGCACACGCTGAATGGAACACGTATAACATTTAGCCCTTTATACAGTCAAACTGTGTAATGGAGGCGAGAGTTCCCTTTGTAATGAGACGCAGCACAGATGTCAAGAATCCCACCTTGGTGCTGGGTGCAGCCTCCTGAGCGTTGTTATTTGCTGTACAGGAGTCTGCGCTGTCGTGTTATCCCCTGGCCTAGCGCCGTTAGCGCTGCCCATCTTCTGACATCATTTAATGTCGGCCGTTGCGGTTCGCGATGACCATGAATCCCAGCCCCGCAGTGTCTTAACATTGTTAAAACACTGCGGGGCTGGGATTCAGGGCCTGGCGCAGCACATATGTTCGCCTCTCACACGCGGGTCCTTACACCCGCTTCAGACTGTGCGGCGTCATCTGATCCCTTATCGCATGCCACGGCCATGAAGCCGCACAGTCCGAAGAAGGCGGAAGGAGAGGAGGGACAGGCGAACTGATGCACTGATCCTGCCCATCAATCACACCCTCGCAGTCCCAATAAATAAGACACCGAGGGGCGTTGTGTGGGTCAGGGCGGCCGCAGAGGCGCAGCCAGCCAAACAATGATGCCAGAAGACGGGCAGCGCTACCAAGGGGGTTGCAGCGTGTCATTACAAAGGAAAGTCACACCCCCGGGACGGTTAAATGGTCACACAGAGGACACATTTCAGACGTGTTTTCAGTTCCACATGTGCGAGGAGAATACGTTTATGAGCCACCTTGCACACATGCAGCATTACCGCTGTACAAGGTGGCTGGATAACGTAAAAACGCCTGGGGGAGGGGGGACAGGTTCCCTTCAATTTCAGTTCTTGTGTCTGCGTGGCTTTTGCAGGACACGTTGCCGGCTGCACAGCAGGGGAACAGCTGGCGGTGCTGGACCCCACTGACACATTGGCTGGTGTTTTTCTCTGTGCAGCTAGCACATCTGGGCAAAAACTGGCGGTGTGTTAGAGCCCAGGGACAGCAGGAGGAGGAGCAGGAGGAGGAGGAGCAGGGGGAGGGGAGTGTAGGCCGAAGCCTGCACAGGCGGCAGCTTTGGGTGTGTTGTGTCTGCGTGGCTTTTGCAGGACACGTTGCCGGCTACACAGCAGGGGAACAGCTGGCGGTGCTGGACCCCACTGACACATTGGCGAGGTGTTTGGCTCTGTGCAGCCAGCACTTCCGGACAGCAACTAGCGTTGTTGGAGCCCGGGCTCTGCAGGTGGAGCAGAGTGTAGGCCGAAGCCTAATTGAACCGATTTCAAAAGTCACCTTTAACCCCCCCTCAGGGGTTACAAAGTAGAAGAGCCACAGCTTATGCAGCAGTAGTGCTGCGCAAGTCAAAGGTTGCTCTTGTAATTTTTCTCCTTGCACACGCTGAATGGAACACGTATAACATTTAGCCCTTTATACAGTCAAACTGTGTAATGGAGGCGAGAGTTCCCTTTGTAATGAGACGCAGCACAGATGTCAAGAATCCCACCTTGGTGCTGGGTGCAGCCTCCTGAGCGTTGTTATTTGCTGTACAGGAGTCTGCGCTGTCGTGTTATCCCCTGGCCTAGCGCCGTTAGCGCTGCCCATCTTCTGACATCATTTAATGTCGGCCGTTGCGGTTCGCGATGACCATGAATCCCAGCCCCGCAGTGTCTTAACATTGTTAAAACACTGCGGGGCTGGGATTCAGGGCCTGGCGCAGCACATATGTTCGCCTCTCACACGCGGGTCCTTACACCCGCTTCAGACTGTGCGGCGTCATCTGATCCCTTATCGCATGCCACGGCCATGAAGCCGCACAGTCCGAAGAAGGCGGAAGGAGAGGAGGGACAGGCGAACTGATGCACTGATCCTGCCCATCAATCACACCCTCGCAGTCCCAATAAATAAGACACCGAGGGGCGTTGTGTGGGTCAGGGCGGCCGCAGAGGCGCAGCCAGCCAAACAATGATGCCAGAAGACGGGCAGCGCTACCAAGGGGGTTGCAGCGTGTCATTACAAAGGAAAGTCACACCCCCGGGACGGTTAAATGGTCACACAGAGGACACATTTCAGACGTGTTTTCAGTTCCACATGTGCGAGGAGAATACGTTTATGAGCCACCTTGCACACATGCAGCATTACCGCTGTACAAGGTGGCTGGATAACGTAAAAACGCCTGGGGGAGGGGGGACAGGTTCCCTTCAATTTCAGTTCTTGTGTCTGCGTGGCTTTTGCAGGACACGTTGCCGGCTGCACAGCAGGGGAACAGCTGGCGGTGCTGGACCCCACTGACACATTGGCTGGTGTTTTTCTCTGTGCAGCTAGCACATCTGGGCAAAAACTGGCGGTGTGTTAGAGCCCAGGGACAGCAGGAGGAGGAGCAGGAGGAGGAGGAGCAGGGGGAGGGGAGTGTAGGCCGAAGCCTGCACAGGCGGCAGCTTTGGGTGTGTTGTGTCTGCGTGGCTTTTGCAGGACACGTTGCCGGCTACACAGCAGGGGAACAGCTGGCGGTGCTGGACCCCACTGACACATTGGCGAGGTGTTTGGCTCTGTGCAGCCAGCACTTCCGGACAGCAACTAGCGTTGTTGGAGCCCGGGCTCTGCAGGTGGAGCAGAGTGTAGGCCGAAGCCTAATTGAACCGATTTCAAAAGTCACCTTTAACCCCCCCTCAGGGGTTACAAAGTAGAAGAGCCACAGCTTATGCAGCAGTAGTGCTGCGCAAGTCAAAGGTTGCTCTTGTAATTTTTCTCCTTGCACACGCTGAATGGAACACGTATAACATTTAGCCCTTTATACAGTCAAACTGTGTAATGGAGGCGAGAGTTCCCTTTGTAATGAGACGCAGCACAGATGTCAAGAATCCCACCTTGGTGCTGGGTGCAGCCTCCTGAGCGTTGTTATTTGCTGTACAGGAGTCTGCGCTGTCGTGTTATCCCCTGGCCTAGCGCCGTTAGCGCTGCCCATCTTCTGACATCATTTAATGTCGGCCGTTGCGGTTCGCGATGACCATGAATCCCAGCCCCGCAGTGTCTTAACATTGTTAAAACACTGCGGGGCTGGGATTCAGGGCCTGGCGCAGCACATATGTTCGCCTCTCACACGCGGGTCCTTACACCCGCTTCAGACTGTGCGGCGTCATCTGATCCCTTATCGCATGCCACGGCCATGAAGCCGCACAGTCCGAAGAAGGCGGAAGGAGAGGAGGGACAGGCGAACTGATGCACTGATCCTGCCCATCAATCACACCCTCGCAGTCCCAATAAATAAGACACCGAGGGGCGTTGTGTGGGTCAGGGCGGCCGCAGAGGCGCAGCCAGCCAAACAATGATGCCAGAAGACGGGCAGCGCTACCAAGGGGGTTGCAGCGTGTCATTACAAAGGAAAGTCACACCCCCGGGACGGTTAAATGGTCACACAGAGGACACATTTCAGACGTGTTTTCAGTTCCACATGTGCGAGGAGAATACGTTTATGAGCCACCTTGCACACATGCAGCATTACCGCTGTACAAGGTGGCTGGATAACGTAAAAACGCCTGGGGGAGGGGGGACAGGTTCCCTTCAATTTCAGTTCTTGTGTCTGCGTGGCTTTTGCAGGACACGTTGCCGGCTGCACAGCAGGGGAACAGCTGGCGGTGCTGGACCCCACTGACACATTGGCTGGTGTTTTTCTCTGTGCAGCTAGCACATCTGGGCAAAAACTGGCGGTGTGTTAGAGCCCAGGGACAGCAGGAGGAGGAGCAGGAGGAGGAGGAGCAGGGGGAGGGGAGTGTAGGCCGAAGCCTGCACAGGCGGCAGCTTTGGGTGTGTTGTGTCTGCGTGGCTTTTGCAGGACACGTTGCCGGCTACACAGCAGGGGAACAGCTGGCGGTGCTGGACCCCACTGACACATTGGCGAGGTGTTTGGCTCTGTGCAGCCAGCACTTCCGGACAGCAACTAGCGTTGTTGGAGCCCGGGCTCTGCAGGTGGAGCAGAGTGTAGGCCGAAGCCTAATTGAACCGATTTCAAAAGTCACCTTTAACCCCCCCTCAGGGGTTACAAAGTAGAAGAGCCACAGCTTATGCAGCAGTAGTGCTGCGCAAGTCAAAGGTTGCTCTTGTAATTTTTCTCCTTGCACACGCTGAATGGAACACGTATAACATTTAGCCCTTTATACAGTCAAACTGTGTAATGGAGGCGAGAGTTCCCTTTGTAATGAGACGCAGCACAGATGTCAAGAATCCCACCTTGGTGCTGGGTGCAGCCTCCTGAGCGTTGTTATTTGCTGTACAGGAGTCTGCGCTGTCGTGTTATCCCCTGGCCTAGCGCCGTTAGCGCTGCCCATCTTCTGGCATCATGTAATGTCGGCCGGTGCGGTTCGCGATGCCCATGAATCCCAGCCCCGCAGTGTCTTAACATTGTTAAAACACTGCGGGGCTGGGATTCAGGGCCTGGCGCAGCACATATGTTGGCCTCTCACACTCGGGTCCTTACACCCGCTTCAGACTGTGCGGCGTCATCTGATCCCTTATCGCATGCCACGGCCATGAAGCCGCACAGTCCGAAGAAGGCGGAAGGAGAGGAGGGACAGGCGAACTGATGCACTGATCCTGCCCATCAATCACACCCTCGCAGTCCCAATAAATAAGACACCGAGGGGCGTTGTGTGGGTCAGGGCGGCCGCAGAGGCGCAGCCAGCCAAACAATGATGCCAGAAGACGGGCAGCGCTACCAAGGAGCTTGTTGCGTGTGTCAATACAAAGTCAAATCACACCTGAGGGACGTTTTAATGGTCACAGAGGACACATTTTAGACGTGTTCACTTCAACATGGGCAAGGAGAATAAGTTTCTGAGCCACCTTGAACACATGCAGCATTACTGCTGTTCAAGGTAGCTGTAAAACATAGAAACACCTGGGGGAGGGGGGACAGGTTCCCTTCAATTTCAGTTCTTGTGTCTGCGTGGCGGTCGCAGGACACGTTGCCGGCTACACAGCAGGGGAACAGCTGGCGGTGCTGAACCCCACTGACACATTGGCTGGTGTTTTTCTCTGTGCAGCTAGCACATCTGGGCAAAAACTGGCGGTGTTAGAGCCCAGGGTCAGCAGGAGGAGCAGGGGGAGCGGAGTGTAGGCCGAAGCCTGCACTCGAGCAAGTTGAAAGGAAACCTTTAACACCCCCCCCCCCAGGCGTTTGTAGCTGAAAGAGCCATTGTGTACAGCACTAATGCTGGAAAAGGTAAACTTAGCTCTTTTAATTATGGTCCTTGTACATGCGGAACCAAACATTTATGAAATGTGTCTCCTCACAGCGTTAAACCGTCCGGTAGGTGGAACTTTCCTTTGTCGTGTGACGCAGCACAGCCATCATTTTTACCCCCTTGGCGCCGTGCGCCCACTCCTCAGCGTTGTTTGAATCTGTCCCGGAGCCTGCGCTGTTAGGTTAGCCCTTGGCCATGCACACATGTTGCGCTGCCCGTCTTCTGACCTCATTTGGTGTCAGGCTGGCTGCGCCTGTGCGGGTGCGCTGGCCGAGATCCCGCCTCGCAGTGTCGTCTAATGTAATCCCACCGCGGGCCTGTGATCCGTGCCCGTGCGCAGTGCATATCCTGTCCTCTCACTCCCCTCCCTACGGCTTTTTCAGACTGTGCGTTGTCACGGCCGTGGCATGCTATTAGGGACCAGCTGACATCGCACAGTCTGAAGAAGCCGTAGGGAGGGGAGTGAGAGGAGAGGATATGCACTGCGCACGGGCACGGATCACAGGCCCGCGGTGGGATTACATTAGACGACACTGCGAGGCGGGATCTCGACCAGCGCACCCGCACAGGCGCAGCCAGCCTGACACCAAATGAGGTCAGAAGACGGGCAGCGCAACATGTGTGCATGGCCAAGGGCTAACCTAACAGCGCAGGCTCCGGGACAGATTCAAACAACGCTGAGGAGTGGGCGCACGGCGCCAAGGGGGTAAAAATGATGGCTGTGCTGCGTCACACGACAAAGGAAAGTTCCACCTACCGGACGGTTTAACGCTGTGTGGGGACACATTTCATAAGTGTTAGGTTCAGCATGTGCAAGGAGCATCACGAAAAGAGGCACTTTTTCCCTTTGCATTATTACTGCTGCACAAGGTGGCTCCTTCAGTAACAAACGCCTGGGGGGGGGGGGGGTCAGGTTCCCTTACATTTAACTTGTTGTGTCTGCGTGGCGGTCGCAGTACACGTTGCCGTATACACAGCAGGGGAACAGCTGGCGGTGCTGAACCCCACTAACACATTGGCGAGGTGTTTGGCTCTGTGCGTACAGCACTTCTGGACGGCAACTAGCGGTGTTGGAGCCCAGGGACAGGTGGAGGAGGAGGAGGTTGGAGGAGGTTGGAGGAGGTAGGAGGGATTGCCACACACACAGCAGGGGAACAGCTGACGTTACTGAACCCCAATAACAGAGGAGGGACTGTTGACTGTGCGTACAGCACTTCTGGACGGCAACTGGCGGTGTTGGAGCCCAGGGACAGGTGGAGGAGGTAGGAGGAGGTAGGAGGGATTGCCACACACACAGCAGGGGAACAGCTGACGTTACTGAACCCCAATAACAGAGGAGGGACTGTTGACTGTGCGTACAGCACTTCTGGACGGCAACTGGCGGTGTTGGAGCCCAGGGACAGGTGGAGGAGGAGGAGGTAGGAGGAGGTTGGAGGAGGTAGGAGGGATTGCCACACACACAGCAGGGGAACAGCTGACGTTACTGAACCCCAATAACAGAGGAGCGACTGTTGACTGTGCGTACAGCACTTCTGGACGGCAACTAGCGGTGTTGGAGCCCAGGGACAGGTGGAGGAGGAGGAGGTTGGAGGAGGTTGGAGGAGGTAGGAGGGATTGCCACACACACAGCAGGGGAACAGCTGACGTTACTGAACCCCAATAACAGAGGAGGGACTGTTGACTGTGCGTACAGCACTTCTGGACGGCAACTGGCGGTGTTGGAGCCCAGGGACAGGTGGAGGAGGTAGGAGGAGGTAGGAGGGATTGCCACACACACAGCAGGGGAACAGCTGACGTTACTGAACCCCAATAACAGAGGAGGGACTGTTGACTGTGCGTACAGCACTTCTGGACGGCAACTGGCGGTGTTGGAGCCCAGGGACAGGTGGAGGAGGTAGGAGGAGGTAGGAGGGATTGCCACACACACAGCAGGGGAACAGCTGACGTTACTGAACCCCAATAACAGAGGAGGGACTGTTGACTGTGCGTACAGCACTTCTGGACGGCAACTGGCGGTGTTGGAGCCCAGGGACAGGTGGAGGAGGAGGAGGTAGGAGGAGGTTGGAGGAGGTAGGAGGGATTGCCACACACACAGCAGGGGAACAGCTGACGTTACTGAACCCCAATAACAGAGGAGCGACTGTTGACTGTGCGTACAGCACTTCTGGACGGCAACTAGCGGTGTTGGAGCCCAGGGACAGGTGGAGGAGGAGGAGGTTGGAGGAGGTTGGAGGAGGTAGGAGGGATTGCCACACACACAGCAGGGGAACAGCTGACGTTACTGAACCCCAATAACAGAGGAGGGACTGTTGACTGTGCGTACAGCACTTCTGGACGGCAACTGGCGGTGTTGGAGCCCAGGGACAGGTGGAGGAGGAAGGAGGAGGTAGGAGGGATTGCCACACACACAGCAGGGGAACAGCTGACGTTACTGAACCCCAATAACAGAGGAGGGACTGTTGACTGTGCGTACAGCACTTCTGGACGGCAACTGGCGGTGTTGGAGCCCAGGGACAGGTGGAGGAGGAGGTAGGAGGAGGTTGGAGGAGGTAGGAGGGATTGCCACACACACAGCAGGGGAACAGCTGACGTTACTGAACCCCAATAACAGAGGAGCGACTGTTGACTGTGCGTACAGCACTTCTGGACGGCAACTAGCGGTGTTGGAGCCCAGGGACAGGTGGAGGAGGAGGAGTTTGGATGAGGTTGGAGGAGGTTGGAGGGATTGCCACACACACAGCAGGGGAACAGCTGACGTTACTGAACCCCAATAACAGAGGAGCGACTGTTGACTGTGCGTACAGCACTACCAGGCAACAACTAGCGGTGTTGGAGCCCAGGGACAGCAGTAGAAGCAGAGGAACACAATGTAGGCCGAAGCCTGATTGGAGAAAGGGAACCTTTAACCCCCCCCCCCAAGGCATTTGTAGCTGAAAGAGCCAGCTTGTGCAGCTCAAAAGATGCAAAAGGAAAAGGTGGCTCTTTTAATTATGCTCCTTGCAAGCACAGAACTAAACACTTATAAAATGTGTCCCCTGAAACCGTGAAACTGTCCCGGAGGTGGGACTTTCCTTCGTAATATGACGCAGCACAGCTGTCATTCCTACCCCCTCGGCGCCGTGCCCCGGCTCCTCATCGTTGTTTGATTCCGTCCCGGAGCCTGCGCTGTTAGGTTATCCCTTGGCCAGGCACACTTAGCGCTGCCCATCTTCTGACATCATTTGGTGTCAGGCTGGCTGCGCTTGTGCGGCCGCGCTGTCCGAGAGCCCGCCTCGCAGTGTGGTCTAATGTAATCCCACCGCGGGCCTGGGATCAGTGGCCATGCGCAGTGCATATCCTCGCCTCTCGCTCCCCTCCCTACGGCTTTTTCAGACTGTGCGCTGCCACGGCCGTGGCATGCTATTACGGATCAGCTGGCACCGCACAGTCTGAAGAAGCCGTAGGGAGTGGAGCGAGAGGCGAGGATATGCACTGCGCATGGCCACTGATCCCAGGCCCGCGGTGGGATTACATTAGACCACACTGCGAGGCGGGCTCTCGGACAGCGCGGCCGCACAGGCGCAGCCAGCCTGACACCAAATGATGTCAGAAGATGGGCAGCGCTAAGTGTGCCTGGCCAAGGGATAACATAACAGCGCAGGCTCCGGGACGGAATCAAACAACGATGAGGAGCCGGGGCACGGCGCCGAGGGGGTAGGAATGACAGCTGTGCTGCGTCATATTACGAAGGAAAGTCCCACCTCCGGGACGGTTTTACGGTATCAGTGGACACATTTTATAAGTGTTAAGTTCTGCGTGTGCAAGGAGCATAATGAAAATAGCTACCTTTTCCTTGTGCAGCATTACTGCTGCACAAGGTGGCTCTTTCAGTAACAAACGCCTTGGGGGGGGGGGGGGACAGGTTCCCTTACATTTCAGTTGTGTCAGCGTGGCGGTCGCAGGACACATTGCCGGCTACACAGCTGGGGATCAGCTGACGTTACTGAAACCCAATAACACTGGGTCGTATGTTTTGACTGTGCAGATGGCACTTCTGAGCCTCAACTGGCGTTGTTGGAGCCCAGGAATGTAAGTTCAGGTGGTTGAAAGATGAACACAACAGGAGACCTGGATAACGTATACAGTGACCTAATTATTTAATCAGGAGGAGGAGTGGCAAATTCCTGCGAGATCCAGGCCTTGTTCATTTTCAGGAAAGTAAGCCGGTCAACGTTATCGGAGGATAGTCGCATGCGACGGTCAGTTAGTACACCACCTGCAGCACTAAAGACACGTTCCGATAATACACTGGCCGCAGGGCAAGACAGCACCTCCAATGCATACTGGCTTAGCTCTGGCCATGTATCCAGCTTTGAGACCCAAAACTTGAAAGGGGAAGAGCCGTCTGGGAGTACAGCAAGAGGGCAAGACATGTAGTCTGTCACCATCTGACGGAACCGTTGCCTCCTGCTGACTGGAGCCGTCTGTGATGGTGTAGACTTTTGTGGGGGGCACACAAAACTGTGCCACAGTTGGGCCATACTGGTCTTGCCTTGGGCAGAGGCACTGCTTCTGCTCCCTCTTTGTGCAGAGCCTCCACCACTGCCTGGACGCACTGAGCTGCTTTGGAATGCACTAGCAGCACTTCTCTCAGTTGGAATGGAGAAGATGATGGAACTGACCAGTGTGTCTTGGTACTCCCGCATTTTTCGCTCCCGGTTCAACGGTGTGATGAGGCTTTCTACGTTGTCCCGGTAGCGAGGATCGAGGAGGGTGAACACCCAGTAATCAGACATGTTGAGAATGTGGTCGATGCGGCGGTCGTTTCTCAGGCACTGCAGCATGTAATCCACCATGTGCTGCAGACTGCCAACTGCCCAAGAAACGCTGTCCCCAGCTGGAGGCGTGATCTCTGCCCGCTCGTCATCACCCCACCCTCGCTGTACACACTGAGTACTGGACAATTGTGTAACTCCCTCCTCTGGACGGATGTCTTCCTCCTCCATTGACTCCTCCTCATCCTCCTCACAAACTGTCCCCTGCCTACGCGTTTGTGAGGAACCACGTGGCGCTGACTGTCCAGAAGATGATGGAAGTGGTGAATCCTCATCCTCCACCTCTTCCACAACATCATCCCTTAGCGCTTGCAGTGATTTTTCAAGCAGGCAGATAAGGGGGACAGTCATGCTGACTAGTGCATCATCTGCACTCGCCATCCGCGTGGAATAATCGAAGGGACGCAAAACCTGGCAGACATCCTTCATAGTGGCCCACTCTGTGGTTGTGAAGTCTGTACGGCGCTGACTGCGACTTTTGTGCGCCTGATACAGCTGGTACTCCATTACAGCTTGCTGCTGCTCACACAACCGCTCCAACATATGTAACGTGGAATTCCACCTGGTAGGTAGGTCACATATGATGCGATGTTCCGGCAGGCGGTGTCGGCGCTGCAGAGCCGCAATGCGCGCTTTTGCCGTGCTGGAACGCCGCAAGTGAGCACACTCTAGGCGGACCTTGTGCAGCAGTGCATCAAGATCCGGATAGTCCCTCAAAAAACTCTGCACGACCAAATTGAGCACATGTGCCAGACATGGGATGTGAGTGAGGTTGCCGAGGCCCAGGGCTGCCACCAGATTTCGGCCATTATCACACACTACCATGCCTGGCTGGAGATTCGCTGGCTCAAACCACACATCGCTCTCCTGCTTGATGGCATTCCAGAGCTCCTGCGCTGTGTGGCTACGATTCCCCAAAAAAATTAATTTCAAGACGGCCTGTTGACGTTTGGCCACGGCTGTGCTCATGTCGGTCGTAACAGGTACACGTTCATCACGGGTCCATGTGGAGGTGGACTGTGACGGCTCCTGCAGCGATGATTCTGAGGAACTGGTGTAAGAGGAGGAGTCAATGCGTACAGAATGGATTCCTGCAATCCTTGGAGTGGGCAGGACACGTCCTGCGCCACTCGCACGGTCTGTACCCGGCTCAACTACATTAACCCAATGGGCAGTGAGGGAAAGGTATCGCCCCTGTCCATGTTGACTGGTCCACGCATCGGTGGTGAGGTGGACCTTGCTACTGACGGCGTTCAGTAGCGCGTGTTTTATGTGTCCCTCCACATGCTTGTGCAGGGCAGGGACGGCTTGCCTGCTGAAGTAAAAGCGGCTGGGCACACTGTACTGTGGGACTGCCAATGACATCAAGTCACGGAAGCTGTCAGTCTCCACCAGCCTGAATGACAGCATTTCCAGTGACAGAAGTTTGGCAATGCCTGCAGTCAGAGCCTGTGCTCGTGGGTGGTTTGACGAGAAAGGCCGCCTTTTCTCCCATGCCTGTACTACCGATGGCTGTAGACTGGGCTGGGAGTGTGTGGTTGACTGGGAAAGTGGTGCTGCGGGTGGAATTACAGCGGGTCTCTGGACAACAGGGCCAGAGGTTCTTCCACGGCGATCCTGGGAGGAAGCCGAACCAGCTGCGTGTGAGCTAGAGGAAGAGGCAACACGAGCTGAAGAGGTGGTAGCTGCCGCTGTTGGTTGGCCTAGCTCTTCAGTGTGTTTGTCTAACTCCGCCGGGTGCCTGTTGCGCACATGTTTCCACATGTTGGAGGTATTGAGGTTGGCGACTTTTTGACCTCTTTTGATTTTTTGATGACACACCTTGCATCTGACATAGCAAATGTCATCTGCAACTGTGTCAAAAAAGGACCAGGCACTGCAAGTCTTGGGAGCCCCCCTTTTGACTTTTGGAAGAGACATGCTCCTTACGGGTGCCAAAGCGGAGGCTGCAGGATCCGCAGTCTTCCCCCTCCCTCTCCCTCTTTGGACCGTACGGGGAATCTCTTCCTCAGAGCTGCTCCCACCACCTTCCTGTCCCTGACGCCAAGATGGGTCAAGGACCTCGTCATCCACACTACCCTCTGCCCCCAACTGCTCCTCCCGGGTAGTCTCAGCAGCAGAGCACGCACCAGTAAGTGGCACCTGAGTGTCATCATCAGCTGATGCGGCCTGCGATGTGGTGAACGGAGCCACTGGCCCACCCGCCTCTTCAGACTCAGAGAGAAAAAGCTGTTGGGCATCACTGCACCCTGCCTCTTCTTCCATTTCTCCAATGCTGCTTGGCTGGCCCCCTGTTTCCAAGCCAAGAGATTCAGAGAACAGAAGTAGAGACGGCTCCTGTCCTGGGCTCTCTGTCTGCCTGGGCAATTTGGCAGGTGGTGAAGAGACAGATGGCTGCTCTCCAGTGCTCTGTGTCTGAGAGGATGTGGCACTAATGGAAGTTGATGCATTAGCTGCCATCCATCCCACAACGGCTTCAATTTGGTCTTCACGCAGCAGCGGTGTACGGCGCTCGGCGACAAAGCTGCGCATGAACGACTGTTCCCTCGTGAAAGTGGGTGCTGATGAGTCACCGGTGCCCGCAGCGGGCACAGAATCCCCACGTCCCCTCCCTGCTCCGCGCCCACGCCCACGTGCCTTACTCACTGCCTTCTTCATCGTGGTTGACTGATAAAGAAAAGCAGAAAAGTACTAACGGCTTTGTGTGCTTATTCCTGAAAAACTCCTCCTAACAGGTATAAGAAACACTAATTAGCTAAAGTGTGGACTAGACTTTAATATGAGTTAATGTGGCCTACACAAATGTAAAGTGGTGTAACTGGTGTGTTTGGTGAACTTTATTATTTATTTCTTTTTTGGGGGCTGAACTGACAACGGATAGAGCTGCAGTCACACGGAGACCGTGCAGACAGACGTTAACGGCGCTGTAAGGCCCAAAAACCCTCCTCTACTTTATCCTATGTAGTGTTTTTCCACAAATTAGCTGGAGACGGGTGGAAAGACACTAATAGGATTTTTTTAAATTAATTAGCAGCAGACTACAGTACTTGAAAAAAAATTAAAATTGATTTGGCGGTATGACGCAGTTAACAACCCTGAGCTGGAGACAACCAAGCTACGGCTGCTCACAGACTACAGGGCGAGCTGCAGTCACACGGAGACCGTGCAGACAGCCGTAAACGGCGCTGCAAGGCCCAAAAACCCTCCTCTACTTTATCCTATGTAGTGTTTTTCCACAAATTAGCTGGAGACGGGTGGAAAGACACTAATAGGATTTTTTTAAATTAATTAGCAGCAGACTACAGTACTTGAAAAAAAATTAAAATTGATTTGGCGGTATGACGCAGTGAACAACCCTGAGCTGGAGACAACCAGGCTATAGCTGCTCACAGACTACAGGGCGAGCTGCAGTCACACGGAGACCGTGCAGACAGCCGTAAACGGCGCTGCAAGGCCCAAAAACCCTCCTCTACTTTATCCTATGTAGTGTTTTTCCACAAATTAGCTGGAGACGGGTGGAAAGACACTAATAGGATTTTTTTAAATTAATTAACAGCAGACTACAGTACTTGAAAAAAAATTAAAATTGATTTGGCGGTATGACGCAGTGAACAACCCTGAGCTGGAGACAACCAAGCTACGGCTGCTCACAGACTACAGGGCGAGCTGCAGTCACACGGAGACCGTGCAGACAGCCGTAAACGGCGCTGCAAGGCCCAAAAACCCTCCTCTACTTTATCCTATGTAGTGTTTTTCCACAAATTAGATGGAGACGGGTGGAAAGACACTAATAGGAATTATTTGAAAAAATGTGCAGCAGCCTGCACTACTTCAAAAAAAAAAAAAAAAAAGGACAGTATGAGGCAATGAACCACCCTCCCTGAACTGAATACAACCAGCTATGGATGGCCTATGTGGCTGCACTCAGACTAGAGAGTGGGCTGCACTCACACACACACACACAGAGAGACCTTGCAGATCGCTGTGAAAACAGCGCTACAAGGCAAAAGCAAGGTGAATAGTAGGTGAACACAGCGGTTGCTAAATTAGCCTTTGGAAAGCACAAAGAAGCAAATCGCTATCTCTAAACTGTCCCTCAGTCAGCAAACAGCGTCCTGTCACTAACTGAATTCACAGCAGAGTGATCGCAAAATGGCGCCAGCGACTTTTAAACTGCATCATGACATCATTTCAGCAGCCAATCACAGCCTTGCCAGTACTTTCATGCCCTCCATGCTAAACAGGATGTGCCCACACTTGGAATCTTTCTCATTGGCTGAATTTCTGAATTTTGAATCATGGAACTTCCGATTCCGGTATCCGATACGCGCCAAGTATCGGAATCCCGGTATCGGAATTCCGATACCGCTAGTATCGGCCGATACCCGATACTTGCGGTATCGGAATGCTCAACACTACTAGTGAAGAAGAAGGATGCTCTGCCGTATTGATCTACATACAGCGATGAAACCCAAATGATAGCATATAAGTAGTCGTAGCACTGCTACATTACTCTCAATAGTCAGTTAAGAAGAATAAATAAATCATATTCACATGGCAAGGATGAGAGCTTGTAGAAGATGAAAAATCACTTTACTGTATATAACTTGTATTCATTGTTTATTCTTTCTTTGTAATTTTCTTTATAGTTTTGGGTCACAGAGAAGAATTATTTTGTTTTCATGTAAACTGTTTTCTGCATCGGATTCATTTTAATGCACTTATACAAAGCACCTTCAAGTAATAATTGATAACCAATGATCTTCACCATTTTCTGGAAAATAAATACATAATTTCTTTGCATTCCATAATTAAATACTAAAATACTTAATATAAAAAAATAGTGATAGTCATAAAGAGTGTACACTAAGCTCATAGACAGTGCTGAATTTGTCAATTTTCATACATCACTGTGGAAATCAAGGCGAGCATCAAACAGTTAAATGGGTGCACTCAGCCCTGCTGCATCACTACTTTACAGTAGCATATTATTTTGAGACTTGACCTATTTAAAATTGTAAAAATGGTTTTCCCAAATTACCCGGTTCTCCAGAATCAATGAATGGGCAAAAAAAAAAGGAAAAGGAATAATTGTAACCAATTAATAAAAATATATTGTTCAGGTTGTAACATGCTAGCTGATTTCTACACAAATATGATCTATGTATTTGATAAAAAAAAATGTATCTAAATTGTATATCATTGAAAATGGCCCAGAGGATGTGGAGAATATTGGAAAAATTAACGGTAGACCGTAAAGGAATGCAATGTCCACATCATTTTAATGAATGTGAACCATCGTCAACCAAGGCAAATGAAAGCAATATAATTGTGTAATCTCAGCGTTACTGTACCGCAGCAATAAAACAGTGGAAAGAATAATTTTGAAATGTATGTCTGGGTGCAACATTATTTAGACGACTTCCCTTTTGTAGAAATGTGTTGTCCTATGTGTTTCTCTTCACCATGTAATGGAATGAAAAACCTGCAAGCCTGGAGTTAATGCTGATTTCAGCAGCTGCTTACACATGAAGTCTCCATAGCAACTGCAAGTGTTGCCATGCAACCGTGTTCTTTTAGGGACAGTGAAAATGCCCAAAGGCTTACTAAAAATACATTGAAAAAAAAAACCTTTATTTTTTTCCCCTACTACTTTTAGTGGTTACAAAGAAACATGCAGCAAAATAAAATCATAGGTCAAGCAAAACACAAACCTTTACCTGACCTTTAAAAATTGCTTGCTGATGCTTTGAAATTTCAAGCTTTATTCACAAAGATGACTTTTGATTGATTGTAAAATTGGAAGCTTAAGCTAGGCAGCCATTGGAGAACGCAGGGTGCACTACTTGGCTATTGGTATTTCTGTAGGGCTAAGGGTCAGCTGAAAGTCATCAATGCGATATCGATCCATGGCGCTGAAAAATGCTTATGTTTACACCTTCTCGCTCTTTCTACGAGCGGAGCGACCATAAGCAAAGCCTCGCTGCATAATTGCTTTCTATAGGAAACCGTCACATTAGTATGCAAAAAGTCGCCTATTTCAGAATTCTATAAATAGAGGAAGAAAGAAATGATCGTACAGCATTCACTCACAAGAGAATCTTTCGCTTTAGGTTGCAATGTAATAATATGTTGCATTGCGTTATATTTACTTGTGATATGCTAGACCAGAATCACAATGTTGTAATGCCCATTAATTGGTGTTTTATCAGGGAAATAAAATAAAATAAATTGCTTAAAATAAAATAATGCTGCACAACAAAGAATCATTTTGGAAATTCATTTATAAGATTTCTTTTTTGTTTTGTTCTTTTACCATTATTAATAAACATGCACACAAAGTAGAGAGAGAAAATAACCCGTAATTCAGTTTGATCTTACCATTTCATTTTGTATGCAATGCTCTTAAAAGGAATGTATCATCAAAATCAAAAAGTTTATCATGATTAACATATTTTGTTAAAAAATTTAGTGGTTTTTTTTTTCCATTTCCATTGTCACTATCTACTGTATAGTCTATACACCTCAAAAATGAAATTGCAACACCAGGAAAAGTCATGGAATTGTGGAAATCGCAATATCGAAAGGCATGTTAATAATATTCAAATGATCAAGAAATGGAACTTATAATTTCGAAACATCTTGATTTATTCAGTATCGAATATGAGTATATTGCACAGAAATACAAGTGCTTACATGTCTTGTCATGCTGTCATTGAAGTTATTAATGGTTGCCTAAGGAGCGTTCTGCCACTCTGAATGTATCTGGGCCTTGGAAATCATCAAGACCCACTGCTGGCAGCTTCCTTTGCAATTGCCAACCAATGACCTTTCTGATGTGCTCAATGGGAGGCAGGTTTGGAGACATTGAAGCCCAGGTTTAGACCATGCTTCTCACAGTAGCATGAGCAACATGCAGCCTTGCATTGTTATGTTCAAAAACAGCTCTTGGGTGTAAATGTATGTATTTAAGCACATGGGTAACATACTCTATCTATATATATAATTGTCTAAGGGTTTTTCTGTCTGTCTGTCTGTCCCGTTTATTCATTCGCTGATTGGTCGAGGCTGCCTGGCGGCCTCGACCAATCAGCGATGGGCACAGCATGGCGACGATGATGTCATAATGGAAATCCCGCGTCTCTGATTGGTCGAGGCTGCCAGGCCTCGACCAATCAGCGACGGGCACAGTATCGACGTAGATGTCATAATGGTTGCCATGGCGACAATGATGTCAAAAAGGTTGCCTCGACCAATCAGCGACGGGCACAGTTGGAATCATCATTGTCCATATACTATGGGGACATGCATATTCTAGAATACCCGATGCGTTAGAATCGGGCCACAATCTAGTATTAAATAAATCTAGATGTTTTGAACACTTTTGTTTGCATTTTTTCATCATTTGCATATCATTAACATGTATATTGATCCTATAACTTTCATAATTCCACAACTCTTCCTACTGGGTGTTGCAATTTCGATATTGAAGTAAATATTAAAAAATATATATATTTTCACTCTGGACACTGATCCCAATAATACACTGATAGATAATGCCATGTACAAATCACTTTTCTACAGTCTCATAATCATCACAGATAGAATTACAAGTGTCTGAGCATGGTATCCTGGCTCTTTATATAGAGCTTTCACAGACAGGCTGTGCAGTAGCCAATCCAGAGAATGGTCAGAAAGCTGAGTCAATACCAGTAGGTCAGGAACAAACTCTTCAGGCAGCAACCAAAACACTAGATGAGGTCAGAAAAAGGAATGAAACTAGTGCTTGGCGGTGGCAGAGAAAAAGAGGTTAACCAGAGTAGGTATCTTATAACTGGCAACTAGAGGTAGAAAGCCAGAGGTGTAAATTGTGTGAGCTCCTCTCCTTCATACATTCAACCACCACCATGCCTCACAGTAGAAAGTTAATTAGATGACCAATTTCAGGTTAAAAATTTAATCTCCAAGATCCCTGCCTGGATGGCACCTTTAGTCCCAGAATATGAACCCAAATTGTTGCACTGTCTCCCAATATCTCCCATAATGATAGCAGCTAACAGACTTGGAGGTATCAAGAATGAAAAGAATCATCTACACATAAAGAACAGAAGATTCACTTCTAACAATAAATGATAGACACATTTCATTTATTTTCCCTCCCTGTCCAATGACCTCTGCACATGTCAAGCAACATGTGTAGAAAGCTTTCCTTTAGAAGATAATGAGCATTTTTAAAATATTAGTGTCCCTAGATCATGTAGCTGCTTAAAATATGTTAAAAGCAGCACAAAAAGATGTCTGCATAGATAATCATGGGGAGAAAATATTTTAAAACATCTACAGTGGCAAGAGAAAGTATTCACTCCCATTGGCAGCATTTTCCATGTTTTGCTATCTCACAACCTGGAATTTAACTTTTTTTGAGGGTTAGCATCAATTCATATAAAGGACATGCCTACAACTGTGAACATTTGGTTTTCTTTTTCTTGTGACGTAAAAATCAAATAGGACAAAATATCTCAAAACTTTAGCATGTTTAACTATTTACCCCGTTAAACTCAGTACTTTGAAGAGCCTTCTTTTATGGCAATTACATCTGCTTTGGATAAGTCTCTGAGCTTTTCACATCTTGCTAGGGATTTTTGCCCATTCCTTAAGGAAAAACTGCTACAGCTCATTCAAGTTAGATGGTTTACTGTGGTGAACAGCGATCTTCAAGTCTGACCACAGATTCTCAATTGGATTAAGATCTGGGCTTTGACTAGGCCACTCCAAAACATTTACACATTTCCCCTTAAATCACTCGAGTTTTGCTCTAGCAGTATGCTTTTTGGAAGGTGAACCTCCATTCCAGTCTTAAATCACTGACAGACTGAAACAGGTTTTGCTCAAGAATATCCTTGTATTTTTCACCATCCATCTTCCTCTCGACTCTGACCATTTTCCCTGTTCTGGATGCCCAAAAAAATCCCCACAGCGTGATGCTGCCACCAGCATGTTTCACTGTGGGGATGATGTTCTTGGGGTGATGAGCTGTGTTTTTTTGGCACCAGGCATAGTGTTTACCTTGATGGCCCAAAAGTTAAATTTTCATCTCATCTGATCATAGCACCTTCCTCCATACATTTGGGGAGTCTTCCACATGTCTTTTGGCAAACTCAAAGTGAGCCTTACAATTATTTTGTTGAAGTAAAGGTTTTCCTGCCCAGTTTTCCATAAAGTCCACTATGAAGTGTACAACTTATTGTGGTCATATGGACAGATACTCCAATCTCTGCTTGGGAACTCTGCAGCTCCTTCAGCTGCACAGTTCTTCTGTCTTTCTGCTGCCTCTCTAATTAATGCACTCCTTGCTCAGGCTGAGCATTTTGGCGAGTGGCCCTCTCTTGGCAGGTTTGTTATGGTACTATGTTCTTTCCATATGATGATAATGGATTTGATGCTGCTCTGGGGGATCAACAGATTGGGTTATTTTTTCATAACCCGACCCTGACTTATATGTCTCAACAACTGACTTATCCATTACATGTTATGAGATCTCCTTGGTCTTTATGGTGCTGTTTGGTTAGTGATGATGACTCTTGCTTAATGGTGTTGCAGCATCTGTGGCCCTTCAGAAAAGGTGTGTATATACTGACAGACTATGTGACACTTTGATTGAACATAGATGGACATGGGATTTATGAAGTCAATTGCTTGCATCAGAAATTTTTGGGGGCTTCATTTCAGAAGATATATATGCACATGCCAATTTTTAGTAATTTTATCCCATAAATGTAATTTATTCCTATATTTTTCTCACTTCACTTCACCAACTTAGACTATTTAGTGCTAATGCATCACAAATAGGATTACAAAAATATTTAAACACAGTTTGTGATGTAACAAAATAGTTAACAAGGTGATGAACACTTTGTCAAGCCACTGGACATTTAGAAAACACGGTTAATCTATAATAAAGAATATGTATTAATATCTCGCTGTAAATAGCGAATTAACAAAAGTCATACATTAGTGCAAATGGTGATTACTCTGTAAAGGTGGGCTTTTGTGTTCAGGTTTACAGTGGTTAATTATTCTGTGAATTTTTTATTTATTTATTTAAATATTTTTTACACTGACGGTTTTATTACTGTGTTTATTACTCTTATACATCATGCTTTGTGTATGAAACTTATTGTTAGGACTAGCGGAACGCACCAAATGAATATATAGATTTTATTATGATAGATACGTTCGCAGCCCGGGGTCCACTGTGCAGGAGAACCTG
This sequence comes from Ranitomeya variabilis, assembly GCF_051348905.1. Taxonomy (NCBI): domain Eukaryota; kingdom Metazoa; phylum Chordata; class Amphibia; order Anura; family Dendrobatidae; genus Ranitomeya; species Ranitomeya variabilis. The sequence continues at coordinate 466,650,187 of NC_135237.1, read as the reverse complement.
CTGCTAGCAAATAGCGGAACTAAATGGCGGTGTTAGCTAACTCTGTTACTTCACAGAGCAGCCGTGAACTCAAAGCACTGCACCCTGTTAGACTCCAGAGAGGCACAGGCTAACTGCCTAAACAAGAGCAGTCAGTGGTCATGCTTGCACACGAAACTCCTCACCGGAGGTGGCAGATATCAGCTAGAAGAGTGTATCCCAATTGGTTAAAACATAACTTTTACTTAGAATATTAAAATAGAACAAACCATAACAAACAAATAGTGCTCACGCCGAAAACTGTGCTCAAGATAAAAAACTGGTTTGGTCTCACCAATTATGGACAGAGGATCCCCAGATGGATGAATCGGGTGATCCTAGGGAGGGTCCAAGCAGTAGAATAATGAAAGGGGACAGGGACCTATTCCCCTGTCGTGCCCCAGCACAAAACTCCTGTCCTTACAAGGACAGGCCCAAGTATGCTCTACTATGGACACCCCCCACCAAATGTAATTGACGCCTCCCTACGCGTTTCTTCACCAATAATGGAGATTCATCAGGGGAGATTTTTTCATGGCCAATCAGGCCTGGACATCAGTTCAAAAGTCCGTAAATAAAGTCCACTCAAGCATCCAAAAGTACGGAGTATACGCAGTGGCTGTATAGCATCCTGGAGATGGGTGATATCATATGGCACTCCACCCTGGTAAGTGAGTCAGCACAGAGTGGTATATGCTATCCCTTTTTAAATGTGGCGAATTAGAAAATCCCTCCCCACCAAGCGGGTATGTACCAATCAGTATCTACCCCCATCCGGTTTTGGTAATACTGCTTACCGGGTCCTTTCGCGCTCCATTACTGGAGCGCACGCTGTCTGCCCATGTGTTCAGTGGTCGCCGGCCTCCTCCCAGTGCATATCGCGCAACTGGAAGTGCCGACGCCATATTGGATACCTCATTTCCGGTACGCCGGTGCCGCTGTGCGTTCCAAACATGAAACGCAAGCGGCTGGTAACAACCTGGCGCAACAGGATGACATAATCGTATACATGAGACTGAGCTGGTATGAAGCGCTGCGGACCCATGGCACTGGTATAATTTATACAGGAACATTCTCCGTATGTAAACACTTCGCTTAGGACTCAAGAACAATAGGCTATCATATGCAAGAACAGGTGGTTGTCATTCACGCTAAGTCCACCCCATACAGCTGGGTAACAGATAAATAAACTACAAAAATAAAACAATAGTACATTTGCGGAAACTGGAAGTGTCCAGACCACATAATCTACTATAAGTATATTCTTTATTATATAGAGAAGTGTCCATATATAACAAGAGGCACATATAGAATAGTATTTGTATGCCTAGTATATGAAAAGTCGGTAACCTTGACATCATCACCACAACAAACGGTGTGCTGCTCGAATTCCACTCCATGTACGGGAATGTGCACATATAAGGAGAAGCACAGACCCCCTCTATAATACTACAAGGTGGATGATAAAAAGTGTCACCATGATAGCGCTATACATAGACAGGCGTAAATATATGAAAAAATGCTGCATAGAAAGGACAAGGGGATAAGAGGTGGAAAAATTTAAGAGATAGCCACTTAATAAATTTCAATGCCACATAGATATCAGATACACATAGTTTGTTCAAAATAAATTAAAGTACCCCTGATCTCTGGAAAGTAACACGGTGTACAGACAAGGTCCTAATCCACCGAGACCAGAGAAATAGTAAAAACAAGGGGACAATAAGCAGAGTGATAGCCCTGCATATAGATATGCAAATGTTTTGTTTATTATAGCTGTTTCTATGGACTGGAGGTCCAGACACTATCAAAGAACACCCCCTAAAGGGAAAGGGGAGAAAGAGAAAAAAAAACCAGAGTACCTTAAGCAAAGAAAGGGGAGAGTCTCAGATAGGGAACAGATTTTTTTGTGTGTATGTGTATGTACAGGACGCACGGGTGCATGAGCACCACTGGAGGTGGTTAGGGAGTACCGATGGCAAAAGGAAACAGCTGAAATTCAGTTGTTCATTGAGTCCCTGGGGGTGACAGGTGTCCAACATAAAAATCCACCTAGTTTCCCTTTGTAGTAGGACTTTATCGAAATCACCTCCTCTGGAAGATGGAGACACCTTGTCAATCCCCATGAAACTCATGACATCCACATTGCCCCCATGATTCGTGGCAACATGTCTGGCAATGGGGGTATCTCTCTCATTACGGATATCCCCCAAATGTTCTCCCACTCGTCTTCTGAATTCTCTGACAGTTTTGCCAATATACGTAATACCGCAAGTACACACTGCCCTGTATACCACCCCTTTTGATTTACAATTGATGAATTCTTTGATGGTATATGTTTTTTGCGTATGGGTGTCATAGAACTCCTTACCCACCCGTATTGACTCGCACGCAATACATCCTCCACATCTGTAGCACCCCCTTGGCCTCTGTGGTAACCAAGTTGTTTTAATGGGTGCAGTCAGGTGACTATGCACTAGTCGATTTCCCAGGGTCTTACATTTTCTGTACGTTATCTGAGGATGTGTGCCCACAACCTCCCTGAGATCCTCGTCCATACCAAGGATGCCCCAGTGCTTTTCTAGAATTGTCCTCACCGAAGAGGCGCCATTGTCAAATGCACAAATCATTCTAATGGGGTTGTGATTACCCCTCTCCTTTTTTCGTGGTACCAACAGATTATTTCTAACCTGGGCCCTAGCATGATGATAGGCCTCCCTCAGCACCCGATCAGGGTACCCCCTATCCAAGAACCTAGATCTAAGGTCTCTTGCTTTGATTTTGAAATCTGTATCATTGGAACAGTTCCTTCTTAAGCGGAGGTACTGGCCTTTAGGGATGCCTCTCTTCAAGGAATACGGGTGATGACTGTCCCATCTCAATACTGAATTTGTAGAGGTGGGTTTTCTGAAAATTGTAGTTTCAAGACCATCATCACTCTCATTCTTAGAGATCAAAATATCCAGAAAAGGTAAACTTTTTTCCTCCATTTCAAAGGTGAACCTGAGACCTATGTTGTTTAGATTCAGTGATGCCAGGAATTCCTGGAAGACATCTCTAGTACCTTTCCACAGGATAAATACGTTGTCTATAGATCGAACCCAAAGGTCGATATAGACAGTGTATATCTCATTAACTTCCGAAAACACTATGTTGTCCTCCCACCAGCCCAGGAACAAGTTGGCATAACTTGGCGCACAAGGGCTGCCCATTGCGGTGCCCCTGAGCTGGTGGAGGACCTTTCCATCGAAGCAAAAATAGTTGTTATTAAGAACAAAGTCCAAAAGGGTCATCACGAATTGGTTATGAGGGCCAAACTGTTGACCCCTTGTCCCCAGAAAGTGCCGCACCCCCCGCATCCCACATGCATGTGGTATAGAGGAGTACAACGATTCGACATCTATGCTTGCCAAGAAAGTCCCAGGTTCAAGGGAGATTCCCTCGAGCCTCCGTAAAAGGTCCATAGTGTCCCTAATGTAGGATGGGAGCGATGTCACAAACGGTCTTAGAATTTGATCTATATAAGTTCCTGCATTCTGGCAGATGCTCCCTATCCCCGAGACAATTGGTCTCCCCTTTAGGGGCTCCACTCCCTTGTGGACTTTCGGCAAGGCATAGAAGGTAGCCATAACCGGGTGCTGAGGGAGGAGAAAGGAGAATTCCTCTTGACTAATGAGGTTACCTAATTGGGCTTTCTGTAAGATGCCCTCCAAATCCTTTATACAGGATGCTGTTGGATTGTGCATTACTCGAGTATAGGTAGTTTGATCATTTAGCAAGGCTCACCGGAGGTGCCAGCATTCTAGGGGCTTATTTCGGCCAGGTCCCTGAATACCCAAGCATTCAAACTCCTCGCTGGAGGTGCCAGCATTCTAGGGGCTTATTTCAGCCGGGTCCCTGAACACACTCATACAAGACCACACTGGCGCAAAGTACATAAATGAAGAGCAATACTAGTGCATGGCCATGCGGCCATGCGAGCCTTAAATAGTTGCAGCACGTACAGGACTTTCCAGAAAGGACCAATGAGAGGCTGCTACAGAGCGTGAGCACCTACAGGACCTTAGCTGCAGTGTCTGATCATGTGACCCTCGATCTCCACTGAGAGATCTTACTCTGGGCATGCTCAGAACGAGAAAAGCAGGACTTAGTCCCAGAAGCGTCTGCTCGCCGCTGCCCAGCACTGACTTCAATGGCAGAAGCAGGAAAAGCAGCAGTAACTCTCTGTACAGAGTCAGACTGAGCTAGACGCTGGGACCGATGTTTCTGCTGAGCAGACTCCACTGTGGCAGGAGAAGAATGGGAGACCGCAGCGGAGACCGCAGCAGAGATAGCCCGAGATTCCCCCTGTGCAGAGACGGGAACTCAAACCCTAACACTTATATTTCCAAATTCATTATGTAGCACCACAATATAAAATCATCAATGAACCTGTAAATATTGTTTTCATGTAATTTCTCTTTATGGTGCTATACTTCCATACAGGCACATAGAAACAGAACCGAGTAGCAGGGTCTTCATGTCTTCAGATATAAATCCAAAAGCAGGTTTATTTCAGCTCCTTATAAAACTCAATGTTTTATCTCTAGAATAAGCTCCTCTGGGAAATCATAAATCTACTATTAGGAGTAAAAAGTTGTAGTTTTCGGTATCTAGACATTATGTTGAGTATCGACACAATGTCTCTCAGTTGCAATAGTTAAATGGTCATGCTACACTTGATGAGAGGCAGAGATTTTAAACGTAATGAAATTCATAGGTATTCAGATTGGATACCAATATATCAAATAGTCTAAATGTAGCCTTTGCTGTGGGTATTTGAGGATGGCCTTAATGTGAACTTTCTTCTTGGTTCTGAAGGTTTCTAGGCATCTCTGATGTATATAGGATGTGTTCCTTTTTCCCCCATTCTTTTACTTTTTCTTTTTTTTTAATTCTTTTGAATGATGTTTTTTTATCTAATTTGACTGGTCTGTTTTGATGCTGTTCTTATTTTTAGTATTATTTTTCAGATCTCATGGAACACATAAATACATACTTTATTTCAAATGTTTTTTTCAGCAGTCATAAATATTTATATAATTTTTCTTTTTTTATTTTCTATAATATTCTCATTGAGGCAGATACTTACCTCTGATTTAACATTGCTTTTGCAATAAATCATGCAAGGCTCTCCATATGCTTTCATAATTTAGATTATTGTTTTACCTATATTCTACAGCTCCTTTTGTGATGTTCCAGGTTCTTCTCTCATGTGTTGCCTTGGGGACATGGCTATGGTAACAGAGCTTTGAGGTGCATTAGTCCTTCTATTATTTAAGGGAAGTGATGCGCGCCATTTTTCTTATATGTCTATGTGGTCTCAGGATACACTACCATTCAAAAGTTTAGGGTCACTTAGAAATTTCCTTATTTTTTAAAGAAAAGCACAGTTTTTTCCAAAGAAGCTTACATTAAATGATTCAGAAATACACTCTATACATTGTTAATGTGCTAAATGACTATTCTAGCTGCAAATGTCTGGTTTGTAATGCAATATCTTCATAGGTGTATAGAGGCCCATTTCCAACAACCATCACTCCAGTGTTCACATTGTACTTTGTGTTTGCTAACTGTGTAAGAAGGCTAATCGATGGTTAGAATACCATTGAAAACCCTTGTGCAAATTTGTTAGCACTGCTGAAAACAGTTTGGCTGATTAGAGAACCTATAAACCTGACCTTCATTTGAGCTAGTTGAGAATCTGGAGCATTACATTTGTTGGTTTCATTAAACTCTCAAAATGGCCAGAAAAAAAGAACTTTCATGTGAAACTCGACAGTCTATTCTTGTTCTTAGAAATGAAGGCTATTCTATTTGAGAAACTGCTAAGAAACTGAAGATTTTCTACAATGGTGTGTACTACTCCGTTCAGAGGAAAACACAAACAGGCTCTAACCAGAGTAGAAAGAGAAGTTGGAGGCCCCGTTGCACAACTGAGCAACAAGACAGGGACATTAAAGTCTGTAGTTTGAGAAATCGACACCTCACAGGTCCTCAACTGGCATCTTCATTAAATAGTACACGCAAAAGCCAGTGTCAATGTCTACAGTGTAGAGGCGACTCCGGGATGCTGGCCATCAGGGCAGAGTGGCAAAGAAAAAACCATATCTGTCACTGGCTAATAAAAGGAAAAGATTAATATGGGCAAAAGAACACAGACATTGGACAGAGGAACATTGGAAAAAAGTGTTATGGACAAACGAATTCAAGTTTGAGGTGTTTGGATCACACAGAAGCACATTTGCGAGACACAAAACAACTGAAAAGATGCTGGAAGAGTGCCTAAAGCCATCTGTCAAGCATGGGGGAGGTAATGTGATGGTTTGGGTTTGCTTTGGTACTGGTAAAGTGGGAGATTTGTACAAGGTAAAAGGGATTTTGAATAAGGAAGGCTATCACTCCATTTTGCAATGCCATGCCATACCCTGTGGACAGCGCTTGATTGGAGCCAATTTCATCCTACAACAGGACAATGACCCAAAGCACTCCTCCAAATTATGCAAGAACTACTTAGGGAAGAAGCAGGCTGCTGGTATGCTATCTACAATGGAGTGGCCAGCGCAGTCTGCAATGCTGTAATTGCTGCAAAGGGAGCATTATTTGACAAAAGCAAAGTTTGAAGGAGAAAATTATTATTTTAAATGAAAATCTTTTTTTCGAAACTTGTCAATGTCTGGACTAGATTTTCAATTCACTTGGCAACTCATTTGATTAATAAAAGTATGAGTTTTCATTGAAAACACAAAATTGTCTGGGTGACCCTAAACTTTTGAACGGTAGTGAATATATATGAATGAGTGAATAATATATGAATATACACCACTCACTAGTGATCTTTTTTTGTTGAATATGTTCTAATGTGGGTCTTTATACACGGTTGGCCATGTATATGGATACACCTAAATAAAATGGGAATGTTTGGTGATATCAACTTCCTGTTTGTGGCACATTAGTATATGAGAGGGGAAAAATTTTCAAGATGGGTGGTGACCATGGTGACCATTTTGAAGTCGGCCATTTTGGATCCAACTTTATTTTTTCCAATGGGAAGAAGGTCATGTGACACATCAAACTTGTTGAGAATTCCACAAGAAAAACAATGGTGTGCCTGGTTTCAACGTAAATTTATTCTTTCATAAGTTATTTACACGTTTCTCTTTGTTTACAGGCATTGACACATTGCAGAGGTTAACACATGAGGAGCGGATAGAAATTGTGTTGATGTCTGGTGAACACAGTACCCGGGTCATTGCAGCAGATATCAATGCAAGACACCCTATGCAAGAAAACTGTCACCATTCCCATGTTATTTAGGTGTATCCACATAAATGGCCCACATAAAAATTTTTGCCTCATCACTGAACATAATGTTCTGTGCAAACTGAGGGTCCTGTTCCAATTTTTGTTTTGCCCATTCTGCAAATTCAGCTCACAGATCTGGCATCAGTCGAACATCCCTTCGGCGGATATTAGCTACAGTGCCTTGCAAAAGTATTCGGCCCCCTGGAACTTTTCAACCTTTTCCCACATAACATGCTTCAAACATAAAGATACCAAATGTAAATTTTTGGTGAAAAAACAACAACAAGTGGAACACAATTGTGAAGTTGAACAAAATGTATTGGTTATTTTAAATTTTTGTGGAAATTCAAAAACTGAAAAGTGGGGCGTGTAATATTATCCTGCCCCTTTGCTTTCAGTGCAGCAAACTCACTCCAGAAGTCATTGTGGATCTCTGAATTATCCAATGTTGTCCTAAATGCCTAATGATGATAAATATAATTCACCTGTGTGTAATCAAGTCTCTGTATAAATGCACCTGCTCTGTGATAGTCTCAGGGCTCTGTTTAAAGCACAGAGATCATCATGAAGACCAAGGAGCACAATAGGCAGGTCCGTGATACTGTTGTGAAGAAGTTTAAGGCCGGATTTGGATACAAAATGATTTCCAAAACTTTAAAAATCCCAAGGAGCACTGTGCAAGCGATCATATTGAAATGAAAGGAGTATCATACCACTGCAAATCTACCAAGACCCGACCGTCCCTCTAAACCTTCATCTCAAACAAGGAGAAGACTGATCAGAGATGCAGCCAAGATGCCCATGATCACTCTGGATGAACTGCAGAGATCTACAGCTGAGGTAGGACAGTCTGTCCATAAGACAACAATCAGTCGTACTCTGCACATATCTGGCATTTATGGAAGAGTGGCACGAAGAAAGCCATTTCTCAAAGATATTCATAAAAAGTGTTGTTTAAAGTTTGCAACAAGCCACCTTGGAGACACGCCAAACATGTGGAAGAAGGTGCTCTGATCAGATGAAACCAAAATCAAACTTTTTGGCAACAATGCCAAATGATACGTTCGGCGCAAAGGCAACACAGCTCATCACCCTGAACACACCATCCCCACTGTCAAACATGGTGGTGGCAGCATAATGGTTTGGGCCTGCTTTTCTTCAGCAGGGACAGGGAAGATGGTTAAAATTGATGGGAAGATGGATGAAGCCAAATATAGGACCATTCTTGAAGAAAACCTGCTGGAGTCTGCAAAAGACCTGAGACTGGGACGGAGATTTGTCTTCCAACAGGATAATGATCTCAAACATAAAGCAAAATCTACAATGGAATGGTTCACAAATAAACATATCCAGGTGTTAGAATGGCCAAGTCAAAGTCCAGACCTCAATCCAATCGAGAATCTGTGGAAAGAGCTGAAAACTGCTGTTCACAAATGATCTCCATCAAACCTCACTGAGCTCGAGCTGTTTGCCAAGGAAGAATGGGCAAGAATTTCAGTCTCTCAATGTACAAAACTGATAGAGACATACCCCAAGCGACTTGCAGCTGTAATCGCAGCAAAAGGTGGCGCAACAAAGTGTTAAGTTAAAGGGGCCAGATAGTATTGCACGCCCCACTTTTCAGTTTTTAAATTTCCACAAAAATTTAAAATAACCAATACATTTTGTTCACCTTCACAATTGTGTTCCACTTGTTGTTGATTCTTCACCAAAAATTTACATTTGGTATCTTTACGTTTGAAGCATGATATGTGGGAAAAGGTTGAAAAGTTCCAGGGGTCCGAATACTTTCGCAAGGCACTGTACTCACAAATGGCAACCTTACAAAACCAGCTGCTGCAGCATCTCATTGAGGATGACCCAGATCGGCGCACTGACCCAGCTAAAATAACAAAGGAGTGGCTGATGTGTATTATAAAACATGTGTAATTGTAATTATTTTCTGAGAGAAATACATTTTCCGTAACAATTTCAAGGGTGCCAACACTTCTGGCTATGACTGTGTACATATACAGTATATACCGTATGTATAAAAATATATATATATATATATATATATATATATATATATATATATATATATATATATCTTCTATCGTAACTGCTATGTAAGAACTAATTGTTCCTGTCTAATAAGCACATTATCATCTCAATAGTTTGAGTCGTGTGATTGGGAGGTAAGTTTATCATGTGACCTCTGCTTTTCCCAGAGACACTTTTTCTTTTCTTTTGAACTCTCTTGCAGTCTGTAATATTTTGTTACATGTACACTAACTTATGGTGGATGCAATATTTATGGTAAGTAACAGCCCTTGTTGCATGTTTTATCTGTCAATTACAGGTGCATCTCACAAAACTAGAATATCATCAAAAGTTAATTTATTTCAGCTCTTCAATACAAAAAGTGAAACTCATATATTATATAGAATCATTACAAACAGAGTGATCTATTTCATGTGTTTATTTCTGTTAATGTTGATGATTATGACTTACAGCCATTGAAAACCCAAAAGTCATTATCTCAGTAAATTAGAATACTTGATAACACCAACTTGAAAAATGATTTTTAAATCTGATCAGCCTATGGCACTGCTGAGGTGTTATGGAAGCCCAGGTTGCTTTGATAGCAGCCTTCAGCTCATCTGCATTGTTGGGTCTGGTGTCTCTCATCTTCCTTTTGACAATGCCGCATAGATTGTCTATGGGTTAAGGTCAGGTGAGTTTGCTGGCCAGTTAAGCTCAGTGATACTGTTGTTTTTAAACCAGGTATTGGTACTTTTGGCAGTATGGACAGGTGCCAAGGCCTGCTGATGAATGAAATTTCCATCTCCAAAAAGCTTGTCAGCATAGGGAAGCATTGAGTGCTCTAAAATTTCCTGGTAGATGGCTGCACTGACTATAGTCTTGATAAAACTTACTGGACCTACACCAGCAGATGACATGGCTCCCCAAACCATCTCTGATTGTGGAAACTTCACACTAGACCTTAAGGTTGGATTGTTTGTCTCTCCACACTTCCTCCAGACTCTGGGACCTTGATTTTCAATTGAAATGCAACATTTACTTTCACCTGAAAACAACACCTTGGACCACTGAGCAACAGTCCAGTTATTTTTCTCCTTGGCCCAGTTAAGAAGTTTCTGTCGTTGTCTATTGGTCATGAGTGGCTTGACACAAGGAATGTGACACTTGTATCCCATGTCCTGATACTTCTGCGTGTGGTGGCTATTGAAGCACTGACTCCAGCAGCAGTCCACTCCTTGTAAATCTCCCACAAATTTTTGAATGGCATTTTCTTAACAATCCTTTCATGGCTGCGGTTATCCTGGTTGCTTGTGCACCTTTTTCTACCACACTTTTTCCTGCCACTCAACTTTCCATTACTATGCTTGGATATAGCACTCTGTGAACAGCCAGCTTCTTTACCAATGATCTTTTGTGGCTTACCCTCCTTGTGGAGTGTGTCAATGAACGCCTTCTGGACATCTGTCAAGTCTGCAGTCTTCCCCATGATTGTGAAGCCTACTGAAACAGACTAAGGGACCTTTTTAAACACCTTGGAAGCCTTTGTAGGCATTTTTTGCTAACTATTTTAATTCACTGAAATAATGACTTTTCAGTTTTCATTGGCTGTAAGCCATAATCATCAACATAAACAGAAATAAACACTTGAAATAGATCACTCTGTAATGACTCTATATAATATATGAGTTTCACTTTTTGTATTGAAGACCTGAAATAAGTTAACTTTTTGATGATATTCTAATTCTGTGAGAAGCATCTGTATATAGATGTCTTGACATTTGTTAGGTAGTTTGCCATCAATTCTTTATATAATATTACACTACATATGGTTTGTTTCTTTTCACCGAATGGAGTGGTATAATATAAAAAATGATGTCATATTCATTGTGTTTTATGCTTTTGCATTTATTTTCCAATTTTACATTTGTAATCTAATTTATAATTAATATTACACATGGTATTTTATCTGGATTTGGGCACTTGGTAACTGCTTGAAAAAGGCTCACTGTAGAGCTAAAACGATGTGCACTATTTGGGGCTGAATCAAGCCTGCAATTTGGATAATACATTTTTAAATAAACTTGAAAAATAAATTTTGAAATTAAACTGCAATTTTGTATTTATATCTGACCCTGGTGCTGTTTTCCTTTTCTGTGTTTGTGGGATCATTTCTCAATGAGCTGTTCCACATGGTATTCATTTTTTCCACACTATAAGATTGGTAGCATATGTAGGGGTGGCACCCCAGAGGTTCAGGTACCACAGTGGTATTTCCTTCCTCTTGGGGAGGGTAATACCATGCCTGGAGACAGGAGGAATCCCTTTGGCAGGTAACCTTACATGCAACACATTCTGACTCCAGGCCAGAAGGGGGAGCTCTACACTCGACTTGAGGGGAGCTGCTCTCTCTGGTCGGGAGGATGAGTCAGTTGCTAGGCAGTTGCTAGGCAGACAAGCAGACAGTTGACAGTTGGTAGCAGACAGTGAAGGAGCACAGAGGTGCTTAGCAGCTATAGAAAGACTGCTACTGGGCCTCTCTAAGCTGAGCGCAGAAACCGGGTACCGAGAGCCCGAGGCTGAAGGGGACTGCAAGCCCCACAGCAGAACCGGAGGGCAGGAAACTAAAAGGGACTTGCCTACATAATACCTGAGGTTCAGCAGCAATCAGAGTCCAGGGTCACCGTGAACAGAGACCCAAAAGAGGCAGCTCAAGTTGCCTACCATGCAGGGTACTGTCCCTGGACAGAGAAGAGGGCCTTGTTAGAGAGCTACAGGCAGCAAGGGACCACAGACCAGCGCATAATGGAAGGCTCCCAACTTACCTGTCAAGGGGATTTCCACCTGTCTTCAGGATGCCTGGACTCCAGCTACATTTGTTTCCGGTACCCTGGACTGAGGCTGAATACCATCTCAGTAAACCAGGTAAAGACTGCAACCCTGTGTCCTCCAATTATTTGCGGCATTCACCACCCCTGCCAAATACACCGGGTGGGAGCCCTGGGGACACTGCTTCACCTGTGGGAAGCGACACCATCTTTGCTGCAGCACCATCGCCCCCAGAGGACCCCTTTAAGCAGCATCGGTCACCTCTGACCGAGAACCACAGGTGGCATCACAAAGTTTCCTGATTTCAAAAACCCCTTTAAAGACTATCCCTTTAACATGGGCACCCAGGGCCACGGACCGGGTCACTGCCGCCATGACACGTCCCTATTAGTAATGGACCCGGTATCGAGGGCTCCTCGGCCCTGATGGGCATTCCATTTTTGGCATCATGAACAGGATGGACCAACCCAGCAAACGGGTCTTGTGTGCTTAAGAGACTGTTCTTAAAAGAGAGACTTTATTAAGTTGTATGCCAGAGACTTTAATGGGTTTCTAAAACATTGCCATCTAAACATCACCATAACTGCATCACACCATAACTGCCACCATGATTGCGTCACACGGTGTGCGCACTTTGTTTTAAAAATAACCTCCAACAGCTACCAGAAGGAACGTCGTGAGGAGTGCAGGAAAAGAGGGGTGTGCCAGTGTCGGCGGAGCATGAATTGAGAGCCGCAAGTGAGGATGCCGTGCAGCAACACCGCAAGTGAAGACATTGCACAGCCCTGGATGGAGGGCCGGGAGAAGAGTCCGACCGCTGACAAGAGGAACCCCTGCAGACCGCGCACCGGAGGAACTGCTACAGTCTCCGGAAGAGAAACGCCGGGCCTCTATAAGGTTAGCAACGGGACATGTCTGACCCGGGAGAAAAATTGGCAGCGGTCGCAAATGCAGACCCCATGATGCCTCCAGACCCCGTGGTGGACGCAGCCGCAGGTCCCCTAATGCCACCAGGCCCCGCAGTGCCTGCAGCTCCTGCCAGCCGGCCAGACCCCACCGCTGTAACTGCTCCCATAATGCTGCTATCCATGCCCTATAACCAGGAGCGGCCTGGCTTCCACAGTATTCTGGGGAGTCCCATACATTAAGTGACTTTAAGGAAAGGCTCTGCAGCCTATTTGAAGTATATCCTCTGACAGAGCATCAAAAGGTCAGCATTCTAATTGGCCAACTAATTGGCACAGCCCTAAGAGAGGTGAAATCCTGGCCAGATATATAAAAAGAAACTGTTAAGCAGATACTAGCCAAACTAAAAATCACCTTTGACACCCGCACCGCTGCAGAGATCAAAATGAAGTTTTTCGGGTGTAAGCAGAGAGCACAGGTGTTATGACCCCAATGGCGAGGGTCTCAGAGGAACGTGGAAGTCTGCAGAATACAAAAATCCAGCTCATAGGGCAGTGGTAACTGGGTTGACCATATATCTACTCCTAACGCCAACACTAGAAGTAGCCGGGGATCATTCCTACGTTGATTCTAGATGACACGCGCCAGCCGGAGAATCTAGCTACCCCTAGTAGAGGAAAACAAAGACCTTTCTTGCCTCCAGAGAAGGGGACCCCAAAGCTGGATAGAAGCCCCCCACAAATAATGATGGTGAGGTAAGAGGAAATGACAAACACAGAAATGAATCAGGTTTAGCACAGAGAGGCCCGCTTACTGATAGCAGAATAAAGAAAGGTAACTTATATGGTCAACAAAAACCCTATCAAAATCCACACTGGAAATTCAAGAACCCCCGAACCGTCTAACAGTCCGGGGGGAGAACACCAGCCCCCTAGAGCTTCCAGCAAAGGTCAGGATATAGATTTGGAACAAGCTGGACAAAAATACAAAACCAAAACAAATAGCAAAAAGCAAAAGGCAGACTTAGCTGATATAACTGGAACCAGGATCAGTAGACAAGAGCACAGCAGACTAGCTCTGATAACTACGTTGCCAGGCATTGAACTGAAGGTCCAGGGAGCTTATATAGCAACACCCCTAACTAACGACCTAGGTGCGGATAAAAGGAATGACAGAAAAACCAGAGTCAAAAAACTAGTAACCACTAGAGGGAGCAAAAAGCAAATTCACAACAGTACCCCCCCCTTAGTGAGGGGTCACCGAACCCTCACCACGACCACCAGGGCGATCAGGATGAGCGGCATGAAAGGCACGAACTAAATCGGCCGCATGAACATCAGAGGCGACCACCCAGGAATTATCCTCCTGACCATAGCCCTTCCACTTGACCGGGAACTGAAGCCTCCGCCTGGAGAGGCGAGAATCCAAGATCTTCTCCACCACGTACTCCAACTCGCCCTCAACCAACACCGGAGCAGGAGGCTCAGCAGAAGGAACTACAGGCACAATGTACCGCCGCAACAAGGACCTATGAAATACATTGTGAATAGCAAACGACACAGGAAGATCCAGACGAAAAGATACAGGATTAAGGATTTCCAATATCTTGTAAGGCCCAATAAAACGAGGTTTAAATTTGGGAGAGGAGACCTTCATAGGAACAAAGCGGGAAGAAAGCCATACCAAATCCCCAACGCGTAGTCGGGGACCCACACCGCGGCGGCGGTTGGCAAAGCGCTGAGCCTTCTCCTGTGACAACTTCAAGTTGTCCACCACATGATTCCAGATCTGCTGCAACCTATCCACCACAGAATCCACCCCAGGACAGTCAGAAGGCTCCACATGACCCGAAGAAAAGCGAGGATGGAAACCAGAGTTGCAGAAAAAAGGCGAAACCAAGGTGGCGGAACTAGCCCGATTATTAAGGGCAAACTCAGCCAACGGCAAGAATGTCACCCAATCGTCCTGATCAGCAGAGACAAAACACCTCAAATAAGCCTCCAAAGTCTGATTGGTTCGCTCCGTCTGTCCATTAGTCTGAGGATGGAAAGCAGACGAAAACGACAAATCAATGCCCATCCTACTACAAAAGGATCGCCAGAACCTGGAAACGAACTGGGATCCTCTGTCTGACACAATATTCTCAGGGATGCCGTGCAAACGAACCACGTTCTGGAAAAACACAGGAACCAGATCGGAAGAGGAAGGCAGCTTAGGCAAAGGAACCAAATGGACCATCTTGGAGAAGCGATCACATATCACCCAGATAACGGACATGCCCTGAGATAGCGGAAGATCAGAAATGAAATCCATGGAGATATGTGTCCAAGGTCTCTTCGGGACAGGCAAGGGCAAGAGCAAACCGCTGGCACGAGAACAGCAAGGCTTAGCTCGAGCACAAGTCCCACAGGACTGCACAAATGACCGCACATCCCTTGACAAGGAAGGCCACCAAAAGGACCTGGCCACCAGATCTCTGGTGCCAAAAATTCCTGGGTGACCTGCCAACACCGAGGAATGAACCTCGGAAATGACTCTGCTGGTCCACTTATCCGGGACAAACAGTCTGTCAGGTGGACAAGACTCAGGCCTATCAGCCTGAAATCTCTGCAACACACGTCGCAGATCCGGAGAAATAGCTGACAAGATAACTCCATCTTTAAGAATACCAACAGGATCAGCGACTCCAGGAGCATCAGGCACAAAGCTCCTAGAAAGAGCATCGGCCTTCACATTCTTTGAACCTGGTAAATACGAGACAACAAAATCAAAGCGGGAGAAAAACAATGACCAGCGGGCCTGTCTCGGATTAAGGCGTTTAGCAGACTCGAGATACATCAGATTTTTGTGATCAGTCAAGACCACCACACGATGCTTAGCACCCTCGAGCCAATGACGCCACTCCTCAAATGCCCATTTCATGGCCAACAACTCCCGATTGCCCACATCATAATTTCGCTCGGCAGGCGAAAACTTCCTAGAGAAAAAGGCACAAGGTTTCATAACAGAGCAACCAGGGCCTCTCTGCGACAAAACGGCCCCTGCCCCAATCTCCGAAGCATCCACCTCAACCTGAAAGGGAAGTGAGACGTCAGGCTGGCACAAAACAGGCGCCGAAGTAAACCGGCGTTTCAACTCCTGGAAAGCCTCCACGGCAGCAGGAGCCCAGTTAGCTACATCGGAGCCCTTCTTGGTCATATCCGTCAAAGGTTTCACAATGCTAGAAAAATTAGCAATAAAACGACGGTAGAAGTTAGCGAAGCCCAAGAACTTCTGAAGACTCTTAACTGACGAGGGCTGAGTCCAATCAAGAATAGCTCGGACCTTGACTGGGTCCATCTCCACAGCAGAAGGGGAAAAAATGAACCCCAAAAAGGGAACCTTCTGTACACCAAAGAGACACTTTGAGCCATTGACAAACAAAGAATTTTCACGCAAAATTTTAAAGACCAACCTGACCTGCTCCACATGCGAATCCCAATCATCAGAAAAAACCAAAATATCATCCAGATAAACAATCAAAAATTTATCCAGATACTTCCGGAAAATGTCATGCATAAAGGACTGAAAAACTGAAGGCGCATTGGAGAGCCCAAAAGGCATCACCAAGTACTCAAAATGACCTTCGGGCGTATTGAATGCGGTTTTCCATTCATCACCTTGCTTAATGCGCACAAGGTTGTACGCACCACGAAGGTCTATCTTGGTGAACCACTTGGCACCCTTAATCCGGGCAAACAAGTCAGACAACAGCGGTAAAGGATACTGAAATTTGACAGTGATCTTATTTAAAAGCCGATAATCAATACAAGGTCTCAAAGATCCGTCCTTTTTTGCCACAAAAAAGAATCCCGCACCAAGAGGGGAAGAAGACGGACGAATATGTCCTTTCTCCAGAGACTCCTTGATATATGAACGCATAGCGGTATGTTCAGGTACCGACAGATTAAACAGTCTTCCCTTAGGAAACTTACTGCCTGGGATCAAATCTATAGCACAGTCACAGTCCCTATGAGGAGGCAGTGCACTGGACTCAGACTCACTGAAGACATCCTGATAATCAGACAAATACTCCGGAACTTCCGAAGGCGTAGAAGAAGCAATAGACACAGGCAGGGAATCCCCATGAATACCACGACAGCCCCAACTTGAGACTGACATAGCCTTCCAGTCCAGGACTGGATTATGGGTCTGTAACCATGGCAGCCCTAAAACAACCAAATCATGCATTTTATGTAAAACCAGGAAACGTATCACCTCGCGGTGTTCAGGAGTCATGCACATGGTAACCTGTGTCCAATACTGCGGTTTATTTGCTGCCAATGGTGTAGCATCAATACCCCTAAGAGGAATAGGATTTTCTAATGGTTCAAGAGTAAAACCACAGCGCTTAGCAAATGAGAGATCCATGAGACTCAGGGCAGCACCTGAATCTACAAACGCCATGACAGGATAAGATGACAGTGAGCAAATCAAAGTTACAGACAGAATAAATTTAGGTTGCAAATTACCAACGGTGACAGGACTAACAACCTTAGCTATACGTTTAGAGCATGCTGAGATAACATGTGTAGAATCACCACAGTAGTAGCACAAGCCATTCCGGCGTCTATGAATTTTCCGCTCATTTCTAGTCAGGATTCTATCACATTGCATTAAATCAGGTGTCTGTTCAGACAACACCATGAGGGAATTTGCGGTTTTTCTATCACATTGCACCGAATTAGGTGTCTGTTCAGACAACACCATGAGGGAATTTGCGGTTTTGCGCTCCCGCAACCGCCGGTCAATTTGAATAGCCAGTGCCATAGTATCATTCAGACCTGTGGGAATGGGAAAACCCACCATAACATTCTTAATGGCTTCAGAAAGGCCATTTCTAAAATTAGCGGCCAGTGCACACTCGTTCCAATGTGTCAGCACGGACCATTTCCGAAATTTTTGGCAATACACTTCAGCCTCGTCCTGCCCCTGAGACATAGCCAGCAAGGCCTTTTCTGCCTGAATCTCAAGATTGGGTTCCTCATAAAGTAAACCGAGCGCCAGAAAAAACGCATCAAGATCAGCCAATGCCAAATCTCCTGGCGCCAGCGAAAAAGCCCAATCCTGAGGGTCGCCCCGTAAGAACGAAATAACAATTTTTACTTGCTGAGCAGAATCTCCAGATGAACAGGGTCTCAGGGACAAAAACAATTTACAATTATTCACGAAATTCCTAAACTTAAACCTGTCTCCGGAAAACAGTTCAGGAATCGGTATTTTAGGTTCTGACCTAGGATTTCTGATAACATAGTCTTGTATGCCCTGCACACGAGTAGCCAGCTGGTCCACACTTGTAATCAAGGTCTGGACATTCATGTCTGCAGCAAGCATAGCCACTCTGAGGTAAAGGGGAAGAAGAAAAAAAAAAAAAAACTCAGAATCTTCTTTCTTATAATCCCTCTTCTGCAATGCATTAAACATTTAATACTGGCCTGGCAAACTGTTATGACCCCAATGGCGAGGGTCTCAGAGGAACGTGGAAGTCTGCAGAATACAAAAATCCAGCTCATAGGGCAGTGGTAACTGGGTTGACCATATATCTACTCCTAACGCCAACACTAGAAGTAGCCGGGGATCATTCCTACGTTGATTCTAGATGACACGCGCCAGCCGGAGAATCTAGCTACCCCTAGTAGAGGAAAACAAAGACCTTTCTTGCCTCCAGAGAAGGGGACCCCAAAGCTGGATAGAAGCCCCCCACAAATAATGACGGTGAGGTAAGAGGAAATGACAAACACAGAAATGAATCAGGTTTAGCACAGAGAGGCCCGCTTACTGATAGCAGAATAAAGAAAGGTAACTTATATGGTCAACAAAAACCCTATCAAAATCCACACTGGAAATTCAAGAACCCCCGAACCGTCTAACAGTCCGGGGGGAGAACACCAGCCCCCTAGAGCTTCCAGCAAAGGTCAGGATATAGATTTGGAACAAGCTGGACAAAAATACAAAACCAAAACAAATAGCAAAAAGCAAAAGGCAGACTTAGCTGATATAACTGGAACCAGGATCAGTAGACAAGAGCACAGCAGACTAGCTCTGATAACTACGTTGCCAGGCATTGAACTGAAGGTCCAGGGAGCTTATATAGCAACACCCCTAACTAACGACCCAGGTGCGGATAAAAGGAATGACAGAAAAACCAGAGTCAAAAAACTAGTAACCACTAGAGGGAGCAAAAAGCAAATTCACAACAACAGGATAGCATACGGGACTATGCCCTTAATCTACAGAAGGCACTGTGGGCCATCAAACAAGTTGACCCTAACAGCGTGCAGATGGAGAGATGGAGACAAGCTCTTAAAGGAGCAGTTCATTGAGGGACTCCTGTCCAGCACCCACAGGACCCAGCTACGCATCCTTACATTGCAAAACCTTGACCTGGACTTTAGCGCAATTTAAAGACAGGGCCATTCGGGTGCTGCATGAACCCTAGCCCAGCCGCCCAGTGCCCCCAAGGCATCCAGCCCTCACGTACCACCAGGAAGTGGCATTATATCCTCAGGTCCCCGTTGAGGCCGACACACAGATCCTGGATGATGATCCTTCCACAGGACGACGCCTCCATGTACAGGAGCTGACAAAAAGCGTAGCTGCACTAGCCAGGATCGTGCAGTCCCTGCAGTAATCTCCGAAAGAAAAGATCAAGCTGGCTGCCAGCCCTGAGGATGTCCCCTGGAGAAGACCGAAGAGGATTCCGCCAACCAGAGGAAGAGATAACGACCTCTATCATCAGGACAGATGACCATTTGCCGCCGCTGCAACCAAGCAGGAAGTATTGCAAGGTACTGTCATTTAAACGAGCGACCCCTGGGGCAGAGGGCCAACCCCCAGGAATAAGACGACCAGGCCCACAAAGTTGGCGAGCCAAGTACATCGGCGGACTACCGGTCCTCCCCATTGTGATCAACGGCATCCCGATGAACACTTTATTGGACACTGGTTCTCAGGTGACGACTATGCCTTACATCCTATATAAACGGTACTGGGCTAACACAGACATTACCTGTGGCCCAGATAGTGATTTAACAATAGCTGCCAGTAATGGTCAGCCTTTGCCACAGGTGGGGTACAAAGAGGTCACCATTAAGGTAGGATGGGTAGAATTGAAGGCCCAAGGAATGGTGATTGATCCCAAGGAGCACTGTGCAAGCAATCATATTGAAATGAAAGGAGTATCATACAACTGCAAATCTACCAAGACCCCTCTAAACCTTCATCTTAAACAAGGAGAAGACTGATCAGAGATGCAGCCAAGATGCCCATGATCTCTCTGGATGAACTGCAGAGATCTACAGCTGAGGTGGGACAATCTGTCCATAAGACAACAATCAGTCATACTCTGCACATATCTGGCCTTTATGGAAGAGTGGCACGAAGAAAGCCATTTCTCAAAGATATTCATAAAAGTGTAATTTAAAGTTTGCAACAAGCCACCTGGGAGACACACCAAACATGTGGAAGAAGGTGCTCTGATGGAGATTTATCTTCCAACAGGACAATGATCTCAAACATAAAGCAAAATCTACAATGGAATGGTTCACAAATAAACGTATCCAGGTGTTACAATGGCCAAGTCAAAGTCCAGACCTCAATCCAATCGAGAATCTGTGGAAAGAGCTGAAAACTGCTGTTCACAAATGATCTCCATCAAACCTCACTGAGCTCGAGCTGTTTGCCAAGGAAGAATGGGCAAGAATTTCAGTCTCTCGATGTACAAAACTGATAGAGACATACCCCAAGCGACTTGCAGCTGTAATCGCAGCAAAAGGTGGCGCAACAAAGTATTCAGTTAAAGGGGCCGGATAGTATTGCACGCCCCACTTTTCAGTTTTTGAATTTCCACAAAAATTTAAAATAACCAATACATTTTGTTCAACTTCACAATTGTGTTCCACTTGTTGATTCGTCACCAAAAATTTACATTTGGTATCTTTATTAGTGTTGAGCATTCTGATACTGCAAATATCGGCTATCGGCCGATATTCGCTGTATCGGAATTCCGATACCGAGTTCCGATATTTTTGTGATATCGGAAATCGGAATCGGAAGTTCCCAGTGTATGGTTCCCAGGGTCTGGAGGAGAGGAGACTCTCCTTCAGGCCCTGGGATCCATATTCAGTGAGTGTAGGACCTGCGATGACGTCACGGCTTGTGATTGGTCGCGTGAGCGGTCACATGAGCGGTCACACGACCAATCACAAGCCGCGACGTCATCAAAGGTCCTTCACTCTGCATTCTTAGGAACGGAGGCTGCCAGTTACACCGCTAAGGTCCAGGGTCCGCCGGAGGGGTGAGTATATCCATATTTTTTATTTGTATTCTTTATTTTTTACATGAATATGGATCCCAGGGCCTGAAGGAGAGTTTCCTCTCCTTCAGACCCTGGGAACCATCCAGGATACCTTCCGATATTTGTGTCCCATTGACTTGTATTGGTATCGGGTATCGGTATCGGCGAGATCCGATATTTTGCCGGTATAGCCGATCCAATCCGATACCGATATTTTCGAATATCGGAAGGTATCGCTCAACACTAATCTTTATGTTTGAAGCATGATATGTGGGAAAAGGTTGAAAAGTTCCAGGGGTCCGAATACTTTTGCAAGGCACTGTACTCACAAATGGAAACCTTACAAAACCAGCTGCTGCAGCATCTCAATGAGGATGACCCAGATCGGTGCGCTGAAATAACAAAGGAGTGGCTGATGTGTATTATAAAACATGTGTAATTGTAATTATTTTCTGAGAGAAAAACTTCATTTTCCGTAACAATTTCAAGGGTGCCAACACTTCCGACCATGACTGTGTACGTATACATGTATAAATATAAATAAATATAAATATATATATATATATATATAGCTTCTATTGTAACTGCTATGTAAGAACTAATTGTTCCTGTCTAATAAGCACATTATCATCTCTATAGTTTGAGTCGTGGGATTGAGAGGTAAGTTTATCATGTGACCTCTGCTTTTGCCAGAGACACTTTTTATTTTCTTTTGAACTCTTTTGCAGTCTGTAATATTTTGTTACATGCACACTAACTTATGGTGGATGCAATATTTATGATAAGTAACAGCCCTTGTTGCATGTTTTATCTGTCAATTACAGGTGCATCTCATAAAATTAGAATATCATCAAAAGTTAATTTATTTCAGCTCTTCAATACAAAAAGTGAAACTCATATATTATATAGAGTCATTACAAACAGAGTCATCTATTTCATGTGTTTATTTCTGTTAGTGTTGATGATTATGACTTGCAGCTAGGGTTGAGCAAAACGGGTCGTTCATTTTCAAAAGTCGCCGACTTTTGGCAAAGTCGGGTTTCATGAAACCCGATCCGACCCC
Organism: Ranitomeya variabilis; assembly: GCF_051348905.1. Lineage (NCBI taxonomy): Eukaryota > Metazoa > Chordata > Amphibia > Anura > Dendrobatidae > Ranitomeya > Ranitomeya variabilis. The sequence goes on along the minus strand of NC_135237.1, from coordinate 466,627,670 downwards.
TGTGCGTGGTCGGCCATGCGGTACGCGACTTTCGAGCCAAAGTCGCGTTTCAATGACGCGAAAAGCGCCATTTCTCAGCCAATGAAGGTGAACGCAGAGTGTGGGCAGCGTGATGACATAGGTCCTGGTCCCCACCATCTTAGAGAAGGGCATTGCAGTGATTGGCTTGCTGTCTGCGGTGTCACAGGGGCTATAAAGGGGCGTTCCCGCCGACCGCCATCTCACTGCTGCTGCTCTGAGCTTAGGGAGAGTGTTGTGAAATTGGATTTTGGGCTCCCCCGGTGGCCACTGGTGGAATTGAACTGGTGTGCATCATCCTCTCTGTTCACCTGTTTCCATCAGGATGTGGGAGTCGCTATTTAGCCTTGCTCCTCTGTCACTTCCATGCCGGTCAACATTGTAATCAGAAGCCTTTCTGTGCATGTTCCTGCTGCTAGACAACTCCCAGCTAAGTTGGACTTAGTCCTTGTTTGTTTTTGCATTTTGTTCCAGTTCACAGCTGTAGTTTCGTTTCTGTGTCTGGAAAGCTCTTGTGATCTGAAATTGCCACTCTGATGTTATGAGTTAATACTAGAGTCTTAAAGTAATTTCAGGATGGTATTTTGATAGGGTTTTCAGCTGACCATGAAAGTGCCCTTTCTGTCTTCCTGCTATCTAGTAAGCGGACCTCAATTTTGCTAAACCTATTTTCATACTACGTTTGTCATTTCATCTAAAATCACCGCCAATATTTGTGGGGGCCTCTGTCTGCCTTTCGGGGAAATTTCTCTAGAGGTGAGCCAGGACTATATTTTCCTCTGCCAGGATTAGTTAGTCCTCCGGCCGGCGCTGGGCGTCTAGGGATAAAACGCAGGCTACGCTACCCGGCTACTGTTAGTTGTGCGGCAGGTTTAGTTCATGGTCAGTTTAGTTTCCATCCTTCCAAGAGCTAGTTCGTATGTTTGCTGGGCTATGTTCTCTTGCCATTGAGAACCATAACAGTTTGACCGGCCCAAAAGGGTTAAATTAATTGACAGAGAAAGGAGAGAAAAGAGAAGTCTGCTGAAGATTTTTTTTTTTTTTTTTTTCTCAGTTCTGAGTGTGCTTGTAATTGAATCTCTTGCAAGTCTGCCTATATTGCAGCCTTTCTCTCTCTCTCTCCTTCTAATCCTGGAATGGCTCTGTGTTCACCTGTTTAAAATGGATATTCAGAGTTTAGCTGCAGGTTTGAATAATCTCACCACGAAAGTTCAAAACTTTTCAAGATTTTGTTGTTCATGTTCCTATATCTGAACCTAGAATTCCTTTGCCTGAATTTTTCTCGGGGAATAGATCTTGCTTTCAAAATTTCAAAAATAATTGCAAGTTGTTTTTGTCCCTGAAATCTCGCTCTGCTGGAGATCCTGCTCAGCAGGTCAGGATTGTGATTTCTCTGCTCCGGGGCAACCCTCAGGATTGGGCTTTTGCATTGGCTCCAGGGGATCCTGCGTTGCTCAATGTGGATGCGTTTTTTCTGGCCTTGGGGTTGCTTTATGAGGAACCTCAGTTAGAACTTCAGGCGGAAAAGGCCTTGATGTCCCTATCTCAGGGGCAAGACGAAGCTGAAATATACTGCCAGAAATTCCGTAAATGGGCTGTGCTTACTCAGTGGAATGAGTGCGCCCTGGCGGCGAATTTCAGAGAGGGTCTCTCTGATGCCATTAAGGATGTTATGGTGGGGTTCCCTGTGCCTGCGGGTCTGAATGAGTCCATGACAATGGCTATCCAGATCGATAGGCGTCTGCGGGAGCGCAAACCTGTGCACCATTTGGCGGTGTCTACTGAGAAGACGCCAGAGAATATGCAATGTGATAGAATTCTGTCCAGAAGTGAACGGCAGAATTTTAGACGAAAAAATGGGTTGTGCTTCTATTGCGGTGATTCAACTCATGTTATATCAGCATGCTCTAAGCGTACTAAGAAGCTTGATAAGTCTGTTTCAATTGGCACTTTACAGTCTAAGTTTATTCTATCTGTGACCCTGATTTGTTCTTTATCATCTATTACCGCGGATGCCTATGTCGACTCTGGCGCCGCTTTGAGTCTTATGGATTGGTCCTTTGCCAAACGCTGTGGGTATGATTTGGAGCCTCTTGAAACTCCTATACCCCTGAAGGGGATTGACTCCACCCCTTTGGCTAGCAATAAACCACAATACTGGACACAAGTAACTATGCGGATTAATCCGGATCACCAGGAGATTATTCGCTTTCTTGTGCTGTATAACCTACATGATGTGTTGGTGCTTGGATTGCCATGGCTGCAATCTCATAACCCAGTCCTTGACTGGAAAGCTATGTCTGTGTTAAGCTGGGGATGTAAGGGGACGCATGGGGACGTACCTGTGGTTTCCATTTCATCATCTATTCCCTCTGAGATTCCTGAATTCTTGACTGAATATCGTGACGTTTTTGAAGAACCTAAGCTTGGTTCATTACCTCCGCACCGGGAGTGCGATTGTGCCATAGATTTGATTCCGGGTAGTAAATACCCTAAGGGTCGTTTATTTAATCTGTCTGTGCCTGAACATGCTGCTATGCGAGAATATATAAAGGAGTCCTTGGAAAAGGGACATATTCGTCCTTCGTCATCTCCCTTAGGAGCCGGTTTTTTCTTTGTGGCTAAGAAAGATGGCTCTTTGAGGCCGTGCATTGATTATCGGCTTTTGAATAAAATCACGGTTAAATATCAATATCCGTTGCCACTGCTGACTGATTTGTTTGCTCGCATAAAGGGGGCCAAGTGGTTCTCTAAGATAGATCTTCGTGGGGCGTATAATTTGGTGCGAATTAAGCAGGGGGATGAGTGGAAAACCGCATTTAATACGCCCGAGGGCCACTTTGAGTATTTGGTGATGCCTTTTGGTCTTTCAAATGCCCCTTCAGTCTTTCAGTCCTTTATGCATGACATTTTCCGTGATTATTTGGATAAATTTATGATTGTGTATCTGGATGATATTTTGATTTTTTCGGATGACTGGGACTCTCATGTCCAGCAGGTCAGGAGGGTTTTTCAGGTTTTGCGGTCTAATTCCTTGTGTGTGAAGGGTTCTAAGTGCGTTTTTGGGGTTCAAAAGATTTCCTTTTTGGGATATATTTTTTCCCCCTCTTCCATCGAGATGGATCCTGTCAAGGTTCAGGCTATTTGTGATTGGACGCAACCCTCTTCTCTTAAGAGTCTTCAGAAATTTTTGGGCTTTGCTAACTTTTATCGTCGATTTATTGCTGGTTTTTCTGATGTTGTTAAACCATTGACTGATTTGACTAAGAAGGGTGCTGATGTTGCTGATTGGTCCCCTGCTGCTGTGGAGGCCTTTCGGGAGCTTAAGCGCCGCTTTTCTTCCGCCCCTGTGTTGCGTCAGCCTGATGTTGCTCTTCCTTTTCAGGTTGAGGTCGACGCTTCTGAAATCGGAGCTGGGGCGGTTTTGTCGCAGAGAAGTTCCGATTGCTCCGTGATGAGACCTTGTGCTTTTTTCTCGCGTAAATTTTCGCCCGCCGAGCGGAATTATGATGTTGGGAATCGGGAGCTTTTGGCCATGAAGTGGGCTTTTGAGGAGTGGCGTCATTGGCTTGAGGGGGCTAGACATCAGGTGGTGGTATTGACTGACCACAAAAATCTAATTTATCTTGAGTCCGCCAGACGCCTGAATCCTAGACAGGCGCGCTGGTCGTTGTTTTTCTCTCGGTTTAATTTTGTGGTGTCCTACCTGCCGGGTTCTAAGAATGTTAAGGCGGATGCCCTTTCTAGGAGTTTTGAGCCTGACTCCCCTGGTAATTCTGAACCTACAGGTATCCTTAAGGATGGAGTGATATTGTCTGCCGTTTCTCCAGACCTGCGGCGGGCCTTGCAGGAGTTTCAGGCGGATAGACCTGATCGTTGCCCACCTGGTAGACTGTTTGTTCCTGATGACTGGACCAGTAAAGTCATTTCTGAGGTTCATTCTTCTGCGTTGGCAGGTCATCCTGGAATCTTTGGTACCAGGGATTTGGTGGCAAGGTCCTTCTGGTGGCCTTCCCTGTCTCGAGATGTGCGAGGCTTCGTGCAGTCTTGTGACGTTTGTGCTCTGGCCAAGCCTTGTTGTTCTCGGGCTAGTGGATTGTTGTTGCCCTTGCCTATCCCGAAGAGGCCCTGGACGCACATCTCGATGGATTTTATTTCGGATCTTCCTGTTTCTCAGAAGATGTCTGTCATCTGGGTGGTGTGTGATCGTTTCTCTAAGATGGTCCATTTGGTTCCCCTGCCTAAGTTGCCTTCTTCTTCCGAGTTGGTTCCTCTGTTTTTTCAAAATGTGGTCCGTTTGCATGGTATTCCGGAGAATATCGTTTCTGACAGAGGTACCCAATTCGTGTCTAGATTTTGGCGAGCATTCTGTGCTAGGATGGGCATAGATTTGTCTTTCTCGTCTGCTTTCCATCCTCAGACTAATGGCCAGACCGAGCGGACGAATCAGACCTTGGAGACATATTTGAGGTGTTTTGTGTCTGCAGATCAGGATGATTGGGTTGCTTTTTTGCCTTTAGCGGAGTTTGCCCTCAATAATCGGGCCAGTTCTGCCACCTTGGTGTCTCCCTTTTTCTGTAATTCGGGGTTTCATCCTCGATTTTCTTCTGGTCAGGTGGAATCTTCGGATTGTCCTGGAGTGGATGCTGTGGTGGAGAGGTTGCATCAGATTTGGGGGCAGGTAGTGGACAATTTGAAGTTGTCCCAGGAGAAGACTCAGCTTTTTGCCAACCGCCGGCGTCGGGTTGGTCCTCGGCTTTGTGTTGGGGACTTGGTGTGGTTGTCTTCTCGTTTTGTCCCTATGAGGGTTTCTTCCCCCAAGTTTAAGCCTCGGTTCATCGGCCCGTACAAGATATTGGAGATTCTTAACCCTGTGTCCTTCCGTTTGGACCTCCCTGCATCTTTTTCTATTCATAATGTTTTTCATCGGTCATTATTGCGCAGGTATGAGGTACCGGTTGTGCCTTCCGTTGAGCCTCCTGCTCCGGTGTTGGTTGAGGGCGAGTTGGAGTACGTTGTGGAAAAAATCTTGGACTCCCGTGTTTCCAGACGGAAACTCCAGTATCTGGTCAAATGGAAGGGATACGGTCAGGAGGATAATTCTTGGGTGACTGCCTCTGATGTTCATGCCTCCGATTTGGTCCGTGCCTTTCATAGGGCTCATCCTGATCGCCCTGGTGGTTCTGGTGAGGGTTCGGTGCCCCCTCTTTGAGGGGGGGGTACTGTTGTGAAATTGGATTTTGGGCTCCCCCGGTGGCCACTGGTGGAATTGAACTGGTGTGCATCATCCTCTCTGTTCACCTGTTTCCATCAGGATGTGGGAGTCGCTATTTAGCCTTGCTCCTCTGTCACTTCCATGCCGGTCAACATTGTAATCAGAAGCCTTTCTGTGCATGTTCCTGCTGCTAGACAACTCCCAGCTAAGTTGGACTTAGTCCTTGTTTGTTTTTGCATTTTGTTCCAGTTCACAGCTGTAGTTTCGTTTCTGTGTCTGGAAAGCTCTTGTGATCTGAAATTGCCACTCTGATGTTATGAGTTAATACTAGAGTCTTAAAGTAATTTCAGGATGGTATTTTGATAGGGTTTTCAGCTGACCATGAAAGTGCCCTTTCTGTCTTCCTGCTATCTAGTAAGCGGACCTCAATTTTGCTAAACCTATTTTCATACTACGTTTGTCATTTCATCTAAAATCACCGCCAATATTTGTGGGGGCCTCTGTCTGCCTTTCGGGGAAATTTCTCTAGAGGTGAGCCAGGACTATATTTTCCTCTGCCAGGATTAGTTAGTCCTCCGGCCGGCGCTGGGCGTCTAGGGATAAAACGCAGGCTACGCTACCCGGCTACTGTTAGTTGTGCGGCAGGTTTAGTTCATGGTCAGTTTAGTTTCCATCCTTCCAAGAGCTAGTTCGTATGTTTGCTGGGCTATGTTCTCTTGCCATTGAGAACCATAACAGGAGAGGTTGCTGCCGCTTCGTCAGAAGCAGGGAGAGTGTTAGGCAGGGTCCATTAACCACCAAACCGCTTGTGCTGTAGCGATTTCCACTGTCCAACACCACCTTCGGTGTGCAGGGACAGTGGAAGCTACATTTTTTTTTTTCCTCAGCGCTGTAGCTCATTGGGCTGCCCTAGAAGGCTCCCTGATAGCTGCATTGCTGTGTGTACGCCACTGTGCAAACCAACTGCTTTTTTCAAAGCACAAATCCTCTTGTTCCTTCCTTTCTGCACAGCTATCTTTTTTGTTTGTCCACACTTTTTATTTAATTTGTGCATCAGTCCACTCCTTATTGCTGCCTGCCATACCTGGCTGAGATTACTGCAGGGAGATAGTAATTGTAGGACAGTCCCTGTTTTTTTTTTTGTGGGAGATTAAAATTGGCATTTCTGCTAGAGTGCCATCCCTGTGTGTGCCATCTCTCACACAGTGGGCCATAGAAAGCCTATTTATTTTTTTGCTTGATTTGGGTTCTAAAATCTACCTGAAAAAAAATCACTACATCAATCAGTGGGAGAAAAATATTGGCCTCAGGGCTTGTGTGCCACTCCTGACTCCTGTGTGTGCCATCTCTCACTCAGTGGGCCATGGAAAGCCTATTTATTTTTTTGCTTGATTTGGGTTCTAAAATCTACCTGAAAAAAAATCACTACATCAATCAGTGGGAGAAAAATATTGGCCTCAGGGCTTGTGCGCCACTCCTGACTCCTGTGTGGGCCATCTCTCACTCAGTGGGCCATAGAAAGCCTATTTATTTTTTTGTTTGATTTGGGTTCTAAAATCTACCTGAAAAAAAATCACTACATCAATCAGTGGGAGAAAAATATTGGCCTCAGGGCTTGTGTGCCACTCCTGACTCCTGTGTGTGCCATCTCTCACTCAGTGGGCCATAGAAAGCCTATTTATTTTTTTGCTTGATTTGGGTTCTAAAATCTACCTGAAAAAAAATCACTACATCAATCATTGGGAGAAAAATATTGGCCTCAGGGCTTGTGTGCCACTCCTGACTCCTGTGTGTGCCATCTCTCACTCAGTGGGCCATAGAAAGCCTTTTTTTTATTATTTGGTTTCTAAATTGTCCCTGAAAAAAATCATTTTATCTTATTTGGTTTCTAAAGTCTCCCTGAAAAAAAATAAATAAATAAAACAGTGGGAGATTAATATTGCCCTTTCTGCTTGTGTGCCAGTCTTGACTCCTGGGTGTGCCATCTCTCTCTCTCAAATTGTGGGCCATAGAAAGCCTATTTATTTTTTTGCTTGATTTGGGTTCTAAAATCTACCTGAAAAAAAATCACTACATCAATCAGTGGGAGAAAAATATTGGCCTCAGGGCTTGTGTGCCACTCCTGACTCCTGTGTGTGCCATCTCTCACTCAGTGGGCCATAGAAAGCCTATTTATTTTTTTGCTTGATTTGGGTTCTAAAATCTACCTGAAAAAAAATCACTACATCAATCAGTGGGAGAAAAATATTGGCCTCAGGGCTTGTGTGCCACTCCTGACTCCTGTGTGTGCCATCTCTCACTCAGTGGGCCATAGAAAGCCTTTTTTTTATTATTTGGTTTCTAAATTGTCCCTGAAAAAATCATTTTATCTTATTTGGTTTCTAAAGTCTCCCTGAAAAAAAAAAAATAAATAAAACAGTGGGAGATTAATATTGCCCTTTCTGCTTGTGTGCCAGTCTTGACTCCTGGGTGTGCCATCTCTCTCTCTCAAATTGTGGGCCATAGAAAGCCTATTTATTTTTTTGCTTGATTTGGGTTCTAAAATCTACCTGAAAAAATCATTTTATCTTATTTGGTTTCTAAAGTCTCCCTGAAAAAAATAAATAAATAAAACAGTGGGAGATTAATATTGACATTTGTGCTTGAGTGACAGTCCTGCGTGTGTGGCATCTCTGTGATTTGGTGCCACAGAAAACAGAGTGTGTAACATTGGGCCTGATTTTCCTTGTGGTCTCACCAACCTGTAAAGGGATATTGAAATCATACTGAAGTTATAGCTCACCGTGTAAGTTGTTTGACAGCAACAAATAAAGTTACTTTGGTTAAGTTTTTAAAACAATGAGGATGTCTGGTGCAAGAGGTCGTGGCCGTGGGCGTTCATTGTCAGCTGGTAATGATGGTAGTGGTAGTGGAGCATCAGGTGGTCGTGGGGATAAAAATATTACACCTAAGTCTGGAGCTGTGGAGACAGGTTCGTCGTCTGGCTACACAAGGCCTCAAACGCTCTCTTTTCTGGGAGTAGGAAAACCGCTTTTAAAGCCGGAGCAGCAACAGCAAGTTTTGGCTTACCTTGCAGACTCAGCCTCTAGCTCTTTTGCCTCCTCTTCTGAAACTGGTAAATGTAAAAACAGCGCGTCGCTTGTGGATGTTCACGGACAGGGACAAGTCGCTTCCTTGTCCTCTTCAGCAAAAACAACAAGAGAGAAGGATGCAGCAGGCGACACAACGGGTTACTCGATGGAGCTCTTTACACATACCGTCCCTGGCTTAGAAAGTGAAACACTTAACAGGCCATGCCCATTACAAGTAGATTCTGACATGGAGTGCACTGATGCACAGCCACAGCCAGAGTACTATGCTGCTCCTTTGACTCAGACCACAACATTGCCCTCTCAGGGTACTGATCCACAATCAGACCCTGATGAGACTATGTTGCCCCGCCACGAACGCTATACCACCGACCGACACGGTGACACAGATGAAGTTGCACACGAGCTCGAAGAGGAGGTAATAGATGACCCAGTTGTTGACCCCGATTGGCAGCCATTGGGGGAACAGGGTGCAGGCGGCAGTAGTTCAGAAGTGGAGGTGGAGGAGGGGCCGCAGCAGGCATCAACATCGCAACAGGTTCCATCTGCCGGTCCCGTATCTGGGCCAAAACGCGTGTCAAAGCCAAAACCTGTTGGAGGACAGCGTGGCCATCCGGTTAAAGCTCAGTCTGCAATCCCTGAAAAGGGATCCGATGCTAGGAAGAGTGCAGTCTGGCATTTTTTTAAACAACATCCAATTGATCAGCGCAAAGTCATCTGTCAAAAATGTTCAACTAGCTTAAGCAGAGGTCAGAATCTGAAAAGTCTCAATACTAGTTGCATGCATAGACACTTAACCACCATGCATTTTCAAGCCTGGACTAACTACCAAACATCCCTTAAGGTTGTAGCACCCTCGGCCAATGAAGCTAGTCAGCAACGCAACATCCCTTCCGTCACTGTAAGGCCACCATTTTCCGCACCACCGGCAGTATCTGTGCAGGTTTCTTTGCCAGCCAAAAGCAGTCAGGGTCAGGGAATCACCAGTTTTGTAGGAGGAAATATTGCATCTAGGGCACCGGCGGAAACAATACCGTCTCCAACCGTCTCTCAGTCTGCCATGTCCACCGGCACACCCGAAAGTTCCACGATCTCCAGCTCTCCAGTCCAGCTCACCCTACATGAGACTCTGGTTAGAAAAAGGAAGTACTTATCCTCGCATCCGCGTACACAGGGTTTTAACGCCCACATAGCTAGACTAATCTCGTTAGAGATGATGCCCTACCGGTTAGTTGAAAGTGAAGCTTTCAAAGCCCTGATGGAGTACGCTGAACCCCGATACGAGCTACCCAGTCGACACTTTTTTGCCAGAAAAGCCATCCCAGCCCTGCACCAGCATGTTAAACAGCACATCGTCCATGCACTCAGGCAATCTGTGAGTACAAAGGTGCACCTGACTACAGATGCATGGACCAGTAGGCATGGCCAGGGACGTTATGTGTCCATCACGGCACACTGGGTGAATGTGGTGGATGCAGGGTCCACAGGGGACATCAATTTCGGGACAGTTGTGCCTAGCCCACGGTCTAGGAAACAGTTGGCTGTAGGCGTTCGCACCCCCTCCTCCTCCTCCTCGTCCTCCTGCAGAAGCGACAGCTCTTCCACAGACCGCAGTCGGCCAACCACTCCATCGGCAGATGACACTGTTGCACACCAGTGGTCCCATTATGGGCCAGTGTCATGTTCTCAATGGCAAGAGAACATAGCATCAGCATATATAGGAACTAGCTCTTGGAAGATGGAAACTGAGCTGACCATGAACTAAACCTAACGCACAACTAGCAGTGGCCGGGTAGCATGCCTACGTTGATTCTAGATGCCCAGCACCAGCCGGAGGACTAAATAATGCTAGCAGAGGAAAATATTAGTCCTAGCTCACCTCTAGAGAAATACCCCGAAAGGAGACAGAGGCCCCCCACATGTATTGGCGGTGAATTAAGATGAAATTACAAACGTAGTATGAAAATAGGTTTAGCAAATTTGAGGTCCACTTACTACATAGCAGAAGACAGAAAGGACACTTTCATGGTCAGCTGAAAACCCTATCAAAACACCATCCAGGAATTACTTTAAAACTCTGGCATTAACTCATAACACCAGAGTGGCAATTCCTGTTCACAAGAGCTTTCCAGACACAGTAACGAAACTTCAGCTGTGAACTGGAACAAAAATGCAAAAACAAACATGGACAAGAGTCCAACTTATCTAGTAGTTGTCTAGGAGCAGGAACAAGCACAGAGAGGCTTCTGATAACATTGTTGACCGGCAAGCAACTAACAGAGCAGCAAGGTTATATAGCGACTCCCACATCTTGATGGGAACAGGTGAACAGAGAAGATGACAACACCAGTTCAAATCCACCAGTAGCCACCGTGGGAGCCCAGAATCCAAATTCACAACAGTACCCCCCCCTCAAGGAGGGGGCACCGAACCCTCACCAGAACCACCAGGGCGATCAGGATGGGCCCTATGAAAGGCACGAACCAGATCAGAGGCATGAACATCAGATGCATTCACCCAAGAATTATCCTCCTGGCCGTATCCCTTCCACTTGACCAGATACTGGAGTCTCCGTCTGGAAACACGAGAGTCTAAAATTTTCTCCACAACGTACTCCAACTCACCCTCAACCAACACCGGAGCAGGAGGCTCAACGGAAGGCACAACGGGTACCTCATACCTGCGCAATAATGACCGATGAAAAACGTTATGAATAGAAAAGGATGCAGGGAGGTCCAAACGGAAGGAAACAGGGTTAAGAATCTCCAATATCTTATACGGGCCGATGAACCGAGGCTTAAACTTAGGAGAAGAGACCCTCATAGGGACAAAACGAGAAGACAACCACACCAAATCCCCAACACAAAGCCGAGGACCAACACGATGGTGGCGGTTGGCAAAAAGCTGAGTCTTCTCCTGGGACAACCTCAAATTGTCCACCACCTGTCCCCAGATCTGATGCAATCTCTCCACCACAGCATCCACTCCAGGACAATCCGAAGTTTCCACCTGACCAGAGGAAAATCGAGGATGAAACCCCGAATTACAGAAAAACGGGGACACCAAAGTGGCAGAGCTGGCCCGATTATTGAGAGCGAACTCCGCCAATGGCAAAAAAGCAACCCAATCATCCTGGTCAGCAGACACAAAACACCTCAGATATGTCTCCAGGGTCTGATTAGTCCGCTCGGTCTGGCCATTCGTCTGAGGATGGAAAGCGGACGAAAAAGACAAATCTATGCCCATCCTAGCACAGAATGCCCGCCAAAATCTAGACACGAATTGGGTCCCTCTGTCAGAAATGATATTCTCAGGAATACCATGCAAACGAACAACATTTTGAAAAAACAGAGGAACCAACTCGGAAGAAGAAGGCAACTTGGGCAGAGGAACCAAATGGACCATCTTAGAGAAACGGTCACACACCACCCAGATGACAGACATCTTCTGAGAAACAGGCAGATCTGAAATAAAATCCATCGAGATGTGCATCCAAGGCCTCTTAGGAATAGGCAAGGGCAACAATAATCCACTAGCCCGAGAGCAACAAGGCTTGGCCCGAGCACAAACGTCACAAGACTGCACAAAGCCTCGCACATCTCGTGACAGGGAAGGCCACCAGAAGGACCTTGCCACCAAATCCCTGGTTCCAAAAATGCCAGGATGACCTGCCAACGCAGAAGAATGAACCTCAGAGATGACTCTACTGGTCCAATCATCAGGAACAAACAGTTTATCAGGTGGGCAACGATCCGGTCTATCCGCCTGAAACTCCTGCAAGGCCCGCCGCAGGTCTGGAGAAACGGCTGACAATACCACTCCATCCTTAAGGATACCTGTGGGCTCAGAGTTACCAGGCGAGTCAGGCTCAAAACTCCTAGAAAGGGCATCCGCCTTAACATTCTTAGAACCCGGTAGGTATGACACCACAAAATTAAACCGAGAGAAAAATAATGACCAGCGCGCCTGTCTAGGATTCAGGCGCCTGGCGGTCTCAAGACAAATCAAGTTTTTGTGGTCAGTCAATACCACCACCTGATGTCTGGCCCCCTCAAGCCAATGACGCCACTCCTCAAAAGCCCACTTCATGGCCAAAAGCTCCCGATTCCCAACATCATAATTCCGCTCAGCGGGCGAAAATTTATGGGAAAAGAAGGCACAAGGCCTCATCACGGAGCAGTCAGAACTTTTCTGCGACAACACTGCCCCAGCTCCGATCTCAGAAGCGTCGACCTCAACCTGAAAAGGTAGAGCAACATCAGGCTGACGCAACACAGGGGCAGAGGAAAAACGGCGCTTAAGCTCCCGAAAGGCCTCCACAGCGTCAGGGGACCAATCAGCAACATCAGCACCCTTCTTAGTCAAATCGGTCAATGGTTTAGCAATATCCGAAAAACCAGCAATAAATCGACGATAAAAGTTAGCAAAGCCCAAAAATTTCTGAAGACTCTTAAGAGAAGAGGGCTGCGTCCAATCACAAATAGCTTGAACCTTGACAGGATCCATTTCAATGGAAGAGGGAGAAAAAATATATCCCAAAAAGGAAATCCTCTGTACCCCAAAAACACACTTAGAACCCTTCACACACAAAGAATTAGACCGCAAAACCTGGAAAACCCTCCTGACTTGCTGGACATGAGAGTCCCAGTCATCCGAAAAAATCAGAATATCATCCAGATACACAATCATAAATTTATCCAAATAATCGCGAAAAATATCATGCATAAAGGACTGGAAAACTGACGGAGCATTTGAAAGACCAAAAGGCATCACTAAATACTCAAAGTGGCCCTCGGGCGTATTAAATGCGGTTTTCCACTCATCCCCCTGCCTGATACGCACCAAATTATACGCCCCACGAAGGTCAATCTTAGAGAACCACTTGGCCCCCTTTATGCGAGCAAACAAATCAGTCAGCAACGGCAATGGGTATTGATATTTTACAGTGATTTTATTCAAAAGCCGATAATCGATACATGGTCTCAAAGAGCCGTCTTTTTTTGACACAAAGAAAAAACCGGCTCCTAAGGGAGATGATGATGGACGAATATGTCCCTTTTCCAAGGACTCCTTTATATATTCTCGCATAGCAGCATGTTCAGGCACAGACAGATTAAATAAACGACCCTTTGGGTATTTACTACCCGGGATTAAATCTATGGCACAATCGCACTCTCGGTGCGGAGGTAATGAACCAAGCTTGGATTCTTCAAAGACGTCACGATAGTCAGACAGGAACTCAGGAATTTCAGAGGGAATAGATGATGAAATGGAAACCACAGGTACATCCCCATGAGCCCCCTTACATCCCCAGCTCAACACAGACATAGCTTTCCAGTCGAGGACTGGGTTGTGAGATTGCAGCCAAGGCAATCCTAGCACCAAATCATCATGTAGATTATGCAGCACCAGAAAGCGAATAATCTCCTGGTGATCCGGATTAATACGCATAGTTACTTGGGTCCAGTATTGTGGTTTATTATTAGCCAATGGGGTGGAGTCAATCCCCTTCAGAGGAATAAGAGTCTCCAAAGGCTCTAAATCATACCCACAGCGTTTAGCAAAGGACCAATCCATAAGACTCAAAACGGCGCCAGAGTCGACATAGGCGTCCGTAGTAATAGATGACAAAGAGCAAATCAGGGTCACAGATAGAATAAACTTAGACGGTAAGGTGCAAATGGAAACAGATTTATCAAGCTTCTTAGTGCGCTTAGAGCATGCTGATATAACATGAGCAGAATCACCACAATAGAAACACAACCCATTTTTCCGTCTAAAATTCTGCCGCTCGCTTCGGGACAGAATTCTATCACACTGCATACTCTCTGGCGACTTCTCAGTGGACACCGCCAGATGGTGCACTGGTTTGCGCTCCCGCAAACGCCTATCGATTTGAATAGCCATTGTCATGGACTCATTCAGACCCGCAGGCACAGGGAACCCCACCATAACATCCTTAATGGCATCAGAGAGACCCTCTCTGAAAGTCGCCGCCAGGGCGCACTCATTCCACTGAGTAAGCACAGACCATTTACGGAATCTTTGACAGTAAATTTCCGCTTCATCTTGCCCCTGAGATAGGGACATCAAAGTTTTTTCTGCCTGAAGCTCCAAATGAGGTTCGTCATAAAGCAACCCCAAGGCCAGAAAAAACGCATCCACATTGAGCAACGCAGGATCCCCTGGTGTCAATGAAAAAGCCCAGTCTTGAGGGTTGCCCCGGAGCAAGGAAATCACAATCCTGACCTGCTGTGCAGGGTCTCCGGCAGAGCGAAATTTCAGGGACAAAAATAATTTGCAATTATTTCGAAAATTCTGAAACCCAGATCTATTCCCCGAGAAAAATTCCGGCAAAGGAATTCTCGGCTCAGATACAGGTGCATGACAAACAAAGTCTTGCAAATTTTGTACCTTCGTGGCGAGATTATTCAAACCTGCAGTCACACTCTGAAGATCCATTACAAACAGGTGGACACAGAGCCATTCAAAGATTAGAAGGAGAAAAAAAAAAAAAAAAAAAAAAAAAATTCTCAGCAGACTTCTTATTTCTCTCCTTTCTCAGCCAAGGATTTTAACCCTTTAGTGGGCCGGTCAAACTGTCATGTTCTCAATGGCAAGAGAACATAGCATCAGCATATATAGGAACTAGCTCTTGGAAGATGGAAACTGAGCTGACCATGAACTAAACCTAATGCACAACTAGCAGTGGCCGGGTAGCATGCCTACGTTGATTCTAGATGCCCAGCACCAGCCGGAGGACTAAATAATGCTAGCAGAGGAAAATATTAGTCCTAGCTCACCTCTAGAGAAATACCCCGAAAGGAGACAGAGGCCCCCCACATGTATTGGCGGTGAATTAAGATGAAATTACAAACGTAGTATGAAAATAGGTTTAGCAAATTTGAGGTCCACTTACTACATAGCAGAAGACAGAAAGGACACTTTCATGGTCAGCTGAAAACCCTATCAAAACACCATCCAGGAATTACTTTAAAACTCTGGCATTAACTCATAACACCAGAGTGGCAATTCCTGTTCACAAGAGCTTTCCAGACACAGTAACGAAACTTCAGCTGTGAACTGGAACAAAAATGCAAAAACAAACATGGACAAGAGTCCAACTTATCTAGTAGTTGTCTAGGAGCAGGAACAAGCACAGAGAGGCTTCTGATAACATTGTTGACCGGCAAGCAACTAACAGAGCAGCAAGGTTATATAGCGACTCCCACATCTTGATGGGAACAGGTGAACAGAGAAGATGACAACACCAGTTCAATTCCACCAGTAGCCACCGGGGGAGCCCAGAATCCAAATTCACAACAGGCCAGCTACTGGCAAGCGTCAGCAGGCTGTATTGGCTATGAAGTGTTTGGGCGACAATAGACACACCGTGGAAGTTCTGTCCGAGTTCTTGCAACAAGAAACGCAGTCGTGGCTGGGCACAGTAGATCTTGAGGCAGGCAAGGTAGTGAGTGATAACGGAAGGAATTTCATGGCTGCCATCTCCCTTTCCCAACTGAAACACATTCCTTGCCTGGCTCACACCTTAAACCTGGTGGTGCAGTGCTTATTGAAAACTTATCCTGGGTTCTCCGACCTGCTCCTCAAAGTGCGTGGACTTTGCTCACATATCCGACGTTCGCCTGTACACTCCAGCCGTATGCAGACCTATCAGCGGTCTTTGAACCTTCCCCAGCATCGCCTAATCATAGACGTTGCAACAAGGTGGAACTCAACACTGCACATGCTTCAGAGACTGTGCCAACAGAGGCGGGCTGTTATGTTTTTGTGGGAGGATACACATACACGGGCAGGCAGTAGGATGGCAGACATGGAGTTGTCTGGTGTGCAGTGGTCGAAGATACAAGACATGTGTCAAGTCCTTCAGTGTTTTGAGGAATGCACACGGCTGGTTAGTGCAGACAACGCCATAATAAGCATGAGCATCCCCCTAATGTGTCTGCTGATGCAAAGTTTGACGCACATAAAGGATCAGGCGTCTGCACCAGAGGAAGAGGAAAGCCTTGATGACAGTCAGCCATTGTCTGGTCAGGGCAGTGTACAGGACGAGGTAGCGGGCAAAGAGGAGGTGGAGGATGAGGAGGATGATGGGGATGAGTATATTTTTAATGAGGAAGCTTTCCCGGGGGCACTGGAAATTGGTTGCGTGGCAAGGCCGGGTTCTGGTTTTTTGAGGGACACAAGGGACGTAGATTTGCCTGAAGCTGCCCCTCAACCAATCACAACCGGAGATTTGACAACTGGAACTTTGGCCCACATGGCGGATTATGCCTTGCGTATCCTAAAAAGGGACACACGCATTACGAAAATGATGAACGATGACGATTACTGGTTGGCCTGCCTCCTTAATCCACGCTATAAAGGCAAATTGCAAAATATTATGCCACATGAGAACTTGGAACTAATATTAGCAACCAAACAATCAACTCTTGTTGACCGTTTGCTTCAGGCATTCCCAGCACACAGCGCACGTGATCGTTCTCACACGAGCTCCAGGGGCCAGCAGACTAGGAGTGTTAGGGGTGCACACATCAGAAGTGGCGTTGGACAGAGGGGTTTTCTGACCAGGTTGTGGAGTGATTTTGCTATGACCGCAGACAGGACAGGTACTGCTGCATCAATTGAAAGTGACAGGAGACAACATTTGTCCAGTATGGTTACTAACTATTTTTCATCCCTTATCGATGTTCTCCCTCAACCGTCATTCCCATTTGATTACTGGGCATCAAAATTAGACACCTGGCCAGAATTGGCAGAATATGCATTGCAGGAGCTTGCTTGCCCGGCAGCTAGTGTCCTATCAGAAAGAGTATTCAGTGCTGCAGGTTCAATATTAACCGAAAAAAGGACTCGTCTGGCTACCCAAAATGTTGATGATCTAACATTCATTAAAATGAACCACAACTGGATTTCGAAATCTTTTGCCCCACCTTGCCCGGCCGACACCTAGCTTTCCTATGAAAAGCTCTTGCCTGTGGACTACTGTGAATTACTTTTCTAATGTCTAATTTGCTGCAGCTGATTGTCCAGCATACGACATGTTTACACCTCCCTAAATGGCCAAACTCCCCACACGGGGCCGTGGTATCGCGACTTGGCGCAAGCACCCGTGAGACTGCTGTTTGTCTGAAGAGGTGGGTGTGCTCGCTTTTGGTCGACGGCATTGCTACTGGGTCCCTCATAGTACAATAAAGTGTCTCTGGCGGTGGTGGTGCGCACCCAACGTCAGACACACTGTTGTAACATGAGGGGCCCTGGGCCTGTACCGCCGGCCACAAGAGAGTTCACCCACCCCCAGGTCAAACATTGCTCTACCACTTCCACAGTTATCTCTCACACTTCCACCAATGTTTAGTCTATGCGCTGACATCCTTCCATACCTGCCACTGACAATACCATTGTGTTGACATGTATGATGGTACGTAACATAGTCAGGGGCAGTGTCCTCTATTTACCACAGTAAATACTTTGCGCTAAATTAGTAGGACTGAAACAACGCAGAGGATCCCACCCCTGAACCTAATGATTGCACCCTTTAGTGTTTTTGTTTTGTTTTAATGCGAGACATTCACATTTATTTGTTGTTTTGGACTACTAACTGGCAGACACTCATTACAATCGGCCTCCGTTGACCAGACCACTGCTGCCCGTGTACCCCTGGAACCAATTATAAAGTGCCTACAGCCTGCCCATTTTATTATGTTAGGCCTTCGAAGCCTGTCTGCGGTCCCTCCTTCCACTAGGCCTCCACTGACCAGACCACTGTGTTATGACCCCAATGGCAGAGGGTCTCAGGAATAATGCTAAGTCAGTAAATACAGAAAACCAGCTCATAGGGCAGTGGTAACTGGGCTGACCATATAACTAATCCTAGCACCACAAATACCAGCAGCCGGGGAACGTTCCTACGTTGATCCTAGATGTCTCGCGCCAGCCGGAGAGCTAACTACCCCTAGAAGGGAAAAGAAAGACCTTTCTTGCCTCCAGAGGAAATACCCCAAAAAGTTGGATAGAAGCCCCCCACAAATAATAACGGTGAGGTAAGAGGAAAAGACAAACATAAGAATGAGCTAGGAATTTAGCAAAGAGAGGCCCACTAGCTAATAGCAGAATACAGAAAGATAACTTATATGGTCAGCAAAAAATCCTATCAAAAATATCCACACTGGAAATTCAAGAACCCCCGAACCGTCTAATGGCCCGGGGGGAGAACACCAGCCCCCTAGAGCTTCCAGCAAGGTCAGGAATCACATTTAGTACAAGCTGGACAAAAATGATAGCAAACAAATAACCCAAAAAACAAAGAAGCAAGACTTAGCTTAATTTAGCACGAACCAGGACCAGCAAACAGGAGCAAACAGAATGTGTCTGATAACACCGATGCCAGGCACTGGACTAAGGTTCCAGGAGGTTTATATAGCAACACCCCTGAAGTAACGACCCAGCTGGGTGCAAACAGAGGGAAGGAAATCCCAGAGTCATATCACTAGTAACCACTAGAGGGAGCCAAAAAAGTCTAATTCACAACACCACTGCTGCCCGTGTACCCCTGGAACCAATTATAAAGTGCCTACAGCCAGCCCATTTTATTATGTTAGGCCTTCGAAGCCTGTCTGCGGTCCCTCCTTCCACTAGGCCTCCACTGACCAGACCACTGCTGCCCGTGTACCCCTGGAACCAATTATAAAGTGCCTACAGCCAGCCCATTTTATTATATTAGGCCTTCGAAGCCTGTCTGCGGTCCCTCCTTCCACTAGGCCTCCACTGACCAGACCACTGCTGCCCGTGTACCCCTGGAACCAATTATAAAGTGCCTACAGCCAGCCCATTTTATTATGTTAGGCCTTCGAAGCCTGTCTGCGGTCCCTCCTTCCACTAGGCCTCCACTGACCAGACCACTGCTGCCCGTGTACCCCTGGAACCTATTTTACAGTGCATAGAGCCTGCCCATTTTATTATGTTAGGCCTTCGAAGCCTGTCTGCGGTCCCTCCTCCACTAGGCCTCCACTGACCAGACCACTGCTGCCCGTGTACCCCTGGAACCTATTTTACAGTGCATAGAGCCTGCCCATTTTATTATGTTAGGCCTTCGAAGCCTGTCTGCGGTCCCTCCTTCCACTAGGCCTCCACTGACCAGACCACTGCTGCCCGTGTACCCCTGGAACCTATTTTACAGTGCATAGAGCCTGGCCATTTTATTATGTTAGGCCTTCGAAGCCTGTCTGCGGTCCATCCTTCCACTAGGCCTCCACTGACCAGACCACTGCTGCCCGTGTACCCCTGGAACCAATTATAAAGTGCCTACAGCCAGCCCATTTTATTATGTTAGGCCTTCGAAGCCTGTCTGCGGTCCCTCCTTCCACTAGGCCTCCACTGACCAGACCACTGCTGCCCGTGTATCCCTGGAACCAATTATAAAGTGCCTACAGCCAGCCCATTTTATAATGTTAGGCCTTCGAAGCCTGTCTGCGGTCCCTCCTTCCACTAGGCCTCCACTGACCAGACCACTGCTGCCCGTGTACCCCTGGAACCAATTATAAAGTGCCTACAGCCAGCCCATTTTATTATGTTAGGCCTTCGAAGCCTGTCTGCGGTCCCTCCTTCCACTAGGCCTCCACTGACCAGACCACTGCTGCCCGTGTACCCCTGGAACCTATTTTACAGTGCATAGAGCCTGCCCATTTTATTATGTTAGGCCTTCGAAGCCTGTCTGCGGTCCCTCCTTCCACTAGGCCTCCACTGACCAGACCACTGCTGCCCGTGTACCCCTGGAACCTATTTTACAGTGCATAGAGCCAGCCCATTTTATTATGTTAGGCCTTCGAAGCCTGTCTGCGGTCCCTCCTTCCACTAGGCCTCCACTGACCAGATCACTGCTGCCCGTGTACCCCTGGAACCTATCTTACAGTGCATAGAGCCTGGCCATTATATTATGTTAGGCCTTCGAAGCCTGTCTGCGGTCCCTCCTTCCACTAGGCCTCCACTGACCAGACCACTGCTGCCCGTGTACCCCTGGAACCAATTATAAAGTGCCTACAGCCAGCCCATTTTATTATGTTAGGCCTTCGAAGCCTGTCTGCGGTCCCTCCTTCCACTAGGCCTCCACTGACCAGACCACTGCTGCCCGTGTACCCCTGGAACCTATTTTACAGTGCATAGAGCCTGCCCATTTTATTATGTTAGGCCTTCGAAGCCTGTCTGCGGTCCCTCCTTCCACTAGGCCTCCACTGACCAGACCACTGCTGCCCGTGTACCCCTGGAACCTATTTTACAGTGCATAGAGCCTTCCCATTTTATTATGTTAGGCCTTCGAAGCCTGTCTGCGGTCCCTCCTTCCACTAGGCCTCCACTGACCAGACCACTGCTGCCCATGTACCCCTGGAACCTATTTTACAGTGCATAGAGCCTGGCCATTTTATTATGTTAGGCCTTCGAAGCCTGTCTGCGGTCCCTCCTTCCACTAGGCCTCCACTGACCAGACCACTGCTGCCCGTGTACCCATGGAACCTATTATAAAGTGCCTACAGCCAGCCCATTTTATTATGTTAGGCTTTCGAAGCCTGTCTGCGGTCCCTCCTTCCACTAGGCCTCCACTGACCAGACCACTGCTGCCCATGTACCCCTGGAACCAATTATAAAGTGCCTACAGCCAGCCCATTTTATTATGTTAGGCCTTCGAAGCCTGTCTGCGGTCCCTCCTTCCACTAGACCTCCACTGACCAGACCACTGCTGCCCGTGTACCCCTGGAACCAATTATAAAGTGCCTACAGCCAGCCCATTTTATTATGTTAGGCCTTCGAAGCCTGCCTGCGGTCCCTCCTTCCACTAGGCCTCCACTGACCAGACCACTGCTGCCCCTGTACCCCTGGAACCTATTTTACAGTGCATAGAGCCTGCCCATTTTATTATGTTAGGCCTTCGAAGCCTGTCTGCGGTCCCTCCTTCCACTAGGCCTCCACTGACCAGACCACTGCTGCCCGTGTACCCCTGGAACCAATTTTACAGTGCATAGAGCCTATTTTTTTATTTTATTTAATATTAATAAAGCCATGATGGACTACGCTGTACCACGCTATGAGCTACCCAGTTGACAATTCTTTTGCGAGAAAAGCCATCCCACCCCTCCACCAGCATGTTAAAGACCACATTGTCCTTGCATTCTGTCAAACTGTGAGTCCAAAGGTACACCTGACAACAGACACATGGACCTGTAGGCATGGCCATGGAAGGTTACGTGTCCTTTGTGGCGCAATGGGTTAATGTATTGGATGCATGGTCCACACAGGGGACAGCCTGGTAAGTCTGTCTGCAGTCCCTAATTCAAGTTGTCCTCAAATGAATAAATCTGAGCTTCCACCTTCTGGCTCTCATTAAGTGCTGTTTTTTAAAAGATTGTTGGTTCCGGCCTACTAACGGTGTCTGCCCCTCCCTGGTGTTTGCCCTCAACTGAATAAAGCTGAGCTACAACCTTCTGGCTTTGGGCCTATAGTATCAGATATTAAACTGCATTTGGCCTTCAACTTTGGTTACGGCCTACTAACGGTGTCTGCCCCTGCCTGGTGTTTGCCCTCAACTGAATAAAGCTGAGCTTCAACCTTCTGGCTCTCATTAAGTGCTGTTTTTTTAAAAATTGGTGGTTAGGGCCTACTAACGGTGTCTGCCCCTGCCTGGTGTTTGTCCTCAACTGAATAAAGCTGAGCTTCATCCTTCTGGCTCTCATTAAGTGCTGTGTTTTCAAAAATTGGTGGTTAGGGCCTACTAACGGTGTCTGCCCCTCACTGGTGTTGTCCTCAACTGAATAAAGCTGAGCTTCTACCTTCTGGCTCTGATTAAGCTTTTTTTTTTTTTTTTTTTTAATTGCTGGATGGGGCCTAATACCTATGTTTGCTGCTTCCTGGTGTTTGTCCTCAACTGAATAAAGCTGAGCTTCATCCTTCTGGCTCTCATTAAGTGCTGTGTTTTCAAAAATTGGTGGTTAGGGCCTACTAACGGTGTCTGCCCCTCCCTGGTGTTTGCTCTCAACTGAATAAAGCTGAGCTTCATCCTTCTGGCTCTCATTAAGTGCTGTGTTTTCAAAAATTGGTGGTTAGGGCCTACTAACGGTGTCTGCCCCTGCCTGGTGTTTGTCCTCAACTGAATAAAGCTGAGCTTCTACCTTCTGGCTCTGATTAAGCTTTTTTTTTTTTTTTTTTTTTTTTTTTAAATGCTGGATGGGGCCTAATACCTATGTTTGCTGCTCCCTGGTGTTTGTCCTCAACTGAATAAAGCTGAGCTTCATCCTTCTGGCTCTCATTAAGTGCTGTGTTTTCAAAAATTGGTGGTTAGGGCCTACTAACGGTGTCTGCCCCTCCCTGGTGTTGTCCTCAACTGAATAAAGCTGAGCTTCTACCTTCTGGCTCTGATTAAGCTTTTTTTTTTTTTTTTTTTTAATTGCTGGATGGGGCCTAATACCTCTGTTTGCTGCTCCCTGGTGTTTGTCCTCAACTGAATAAAGCTGAGCTTCAACCTTCTGGCTCTCATTAAGTGCTGTTATTTTAAAAATTGGTGGTTAGGGCCTACTAACGGTGTCTGCCCCTCCCTGGTGTTTGTCCTCAACTGAATAAAGCTGAGCTTCATCCTTCTGGCTCTCATTAAGTGCTGTGTTTTCAAAAATTGGTGGTTAGGGCCTGCTAACGGTGTCTGCCCCTCCCTGGTGTTTGCCCTCAACTGAATAAAGCTGAGCTTCAACCTTCTGGCTCTCATTAAGTGCTGTGTTTTCAAAAATTGGTGGTTAGGGCCTACTAACGGTGTCTGCCCCTCCCTGGTGTTGTCCTCAACTGAATAAAGCTGAGCTTCATCCTTCTGGCTCTCATTAAGTGCTGTGTTTTCAAAAATTGGTGGTTTGGGCCTACTAACGGTGTCTGCCCCTCCCTGGTGTTGTCCTCAACTGAATAAAGCTGAGCTTCTACCTTCTGGCTCTGATTAAGCTTTTTTTTTTTTTTTTAATTGCTGGATGGGGCCTAATACCTATGTTTGCTGCTCCCTGGTGTTTGTCCTCAACTGAATAAAGCTGAGCTTCATCCTTCTGGCTCTCATTAAGTGCTGTGTTTTCAAAAATTGGTGGTTAGGGCCTACTAACGGTGTCTGCCCCTCCCTGGTGTTTGCCCTCAACTGAATAAAGCTGAGCTTCAACCTTCTGGCTCTCATTAAGTGCTGTTATTTTAAAAATTGGTGGTTAGGGCCTACTAGCGGTGTCTGCCCCTCCCTGGTGTTTGCTCTCAACTGAATAAAGCTGAGCTTCATCCTTCTGGCTCTCATTAAGTGCTGTGTTTTCAAAAATTGGTGGTTAGGGCCTACTAACGGTGTCTGCCCCTCCCTGGTGTTGTCCTCAACTGAATAATGCTGAGCTTCTACCTTCTGGCTCTGATTAAGCTTTTTTTTTTTTTTTTTTTTTTTAATTGCTGGATGGGGCCTAATACCTCTGTTTGCTGCTCCCTGGTGTTTGTCCTCAACTGAATAAAGCTGAGCTTCAACCTTCTGGCTCTCATTAAGTGCTGTTATTTTAAAAATTGGTGGTTAGGGCCTACTAACGGTGTCTGCCCCTGCCTGGTGTTGTCCTCAACTGAATAAAGCTGAGCTTCTACCTTCTGGCTCTGATTAAGCTTTTTTTTTTTTTTTAATTGCTGGATGGGGCCTAATACCTATGGTTGCTGCTCCCTGGTGTTTTTCCTCAACTGAATAAAGCTGAGCTTCATCCTTCTGGCTCTCATTAAGTGCTGTGTTTTCAAAAATTGGTGGTTAGGGCCTACTAACAATGTCTGCCCCTGCCTGGTGTTTGTCCTCAACTGAATAAAGCTGAGCTTCATCCTTCTGGCTCTCATTAAGTGCTGTTATTTTAAAAATTGGTGGTTAGGGCCTACTAACGGTGTCTGCCCCTGCCTGGTGTTGTCCTCAACTTAATAAAGCTGAGCTTCTACCTTCTGGCTCTGATTAAGCTTTTTTTTTTTTTTTTAATTGCTGGATGGGGCCTAATACCTCTGTTTGCTGCTCCCTGGTGTTTGTCCTCAACTGAATAAAGCTGAGCTTCATCCTTCTGGCTCTCATTAAGTGCTGTTATTTTAAAAATTGGTGGTTAGGGCCTACTAACGGTGTCTGCCCCTGCCTGGTGTTTGTCCTCAACTGAATAAAGCTGAGCTTCATCCTTCTGGCTCTCATTAAGTGCTGTTATTTTAAAAATTGGTGGTTAGGGCCTACTAACGGTGTCTGCCCCTGCCTGGTGTTGTCCTCAACTTAATAAAGCTGAGCTTCTACCTTCTGGCTCTGATTAAGCTTTTTTTTTTTTTTTTTAATTGCTGGATGGGGCCTAATACCTCTGTTTGCTGCTCCCTGGTGTGTGTCCTCAACTGAATAAAGCTGAGCTTCAACCTTCTGGCTCTCATTAAGTGCTGTTATTTTAAAAATTGGTGGTTAGGGCCTACTAACGGTGTCTGCCCCTGCCTGGTGTTGTCCTCAACTGAATAAAGCTGAGCTTCTACCTTCTGGCTCTGATTAAGCTTTTTTTTTTTTTTTTTTTTTATTTAATTGCTGGATGGGGCCTAATACCTATGTTTGCTGCTCCCTGGTGTTTGTCCTCAACTGAATAAAGCTGAGCTTCATCCTTCTGGCTCTCATTAAGTGCTGTGTTTTCAAAAATTGGTGGTTAGGTCCTACTAACGGTGTCTGCCCCTCCCTGGTGTTGTTCTCAACTGAATAAAGCTGAGCTTCAACCTTCTGGCTTTGGGCCTATAGTATCAGATATTAAACTGCATTTGGCCTACTAGTGTGGTTGGGCCCTTAAAACAGTGTCTGCTGCTCCTGGGTTTGCTACTCCACTGAACAAAGCAATGCCGCCTGTTTAGTCCTGTCCTGTTACCAATTTTGAACTGCATTTAGCCTACTTTATTCTTTGGCCCTATGTCTGTTTCCTCCTCATCCTGCCCATTGCCCAGCCACTGCTAGATGAGTCTGCTGGTACATTGACCTAGACCACTACATTCCCCTTGCACTCTACACAGCCAGAATCTGACCCTGCTGAAAGTAAGGTTCCCCTTCCCACATGTTATACCACCTTACACAGGGACAAAGAGGAAGGTGCAGATGAAAGTGCAGGTTCCTTCATCAGGTGGGGGGGCATACTCGTTGGCGATGTCACTGGCACAGGGCCCCTCAGAGTACGCAAAAGTGTCGCTGCTGGTGGGAGGTGCCCCCGCCGTGCAAACACACCGCTGTACTTTGGGGGGCCCTGTGCCAGTGCCAATGCGAACAAGTGTGCCCCCCTGCTTGCTCAGGATCACAGCACTTGCAACGTTGAAATACTTTCCTCTCCCTGCTCCACCGCCGTGACGTAGTCCACGATTCCTGGGCCCACTAAAACCTTGAACCAGCCCTACCCCCCACAAATTTCCCAAATGACCCCCAAGTTCCATTGAACAACTATTATTACAAAGTTAATTAAGATTGACAAGCTTCAGAAACAAGAATGGATGTTTTTGGCATTAAAATGGGCACTGTAGGTGTTTTCCTGGCCTCCACTCACTGCCGACTATGCTTCCCCATTGACTTGCATTGGGTTTCGTGTTTCGGTCGATCCCCGACTTTTAGCGATAATCGGCCGACTGCACTCGACTCGACTCTGGACAAAGTCGGGTTTCACAAAACCCGACTCGACCTTAAAAAAATGAAAGTCGCTCAACCCTACTTGCAGCAATTGAAAACCCAAAAGTCATTATCTTACTAAATTAGAAAACAGGTAGAATTATCTGGTGGAGATATTGGCCGTGTCACAAACACTGCGAATAGCAGACCGTATGATACCATCTGATACAAATCTTTTATCACGTTTGTGGGCAGAACCACGATTATTGTCTCTTGCCTGATTATCCCTATTGTTAGTCTCATTCAAAAGTTCATTGGGATAACCCCTACAGCGGAACCTGTCACACAACTCTTCTGCCTGGAGCTGCCCACAAACGCGATAAAAGATTTGTTTTTTGTTTTAAATTCCGCCCTATGGATGGTATCATACGGTCTGCTATTCGCAGGAATTGGCACATTCTAGAATGTGATAAAGATATTGCGGAGGTAGCAGCAAGGGGTCTCATTATTTCTAATAGATGCAGTACCACTCTGGGTGACATAATAGTGAAAAAACGAATGGTGAAGCAACAAGGTAATTGGTTAAGTAAAAGTGTTCCTCATGGTAATTTTAAGTGTGGACATTGTCCTTTTTGTAATTACCATGATGTAAGTCAAACACTTTGCATTGGAGGTGTGTCTCGTACTGTCAAAGATTTCATCACGTGCAAAACTACCCATGTGGTTTATGTGGTTTTATGTCATTGCAAGTCCTTCTATATTGGCAAGACCATTCGCCCCCTCTATGTGAGGTTCAGAGAGCATTACAACTCGATCGGTTCAGGCAAGGGGGTTCCACGTTTGGTCAAACATGTTAGGGAATTCCATGGAGGAAACCCAGAGGTGCTTTCTTTTGCTGGGCTTGGAAGGGTGTCTCTTCCAGTGCAAGGAGGAGATCTGCACAAGATTCTACTAAAAAGAGAGGCCATATGGATTATGCGCACTCGAGCGCAAGAATCCGCTGGTTTGAATGAAAGATTGGATATGTCCATTTTCCTGCAATAAGCCGGTTTTATTGTGTTTTTGTATTGTTTTCCAAATGCATTTTAATTGTTATGTATAGCTGCTGCACATGTGTTCAAGCACCGGGGATGGGTTTTAGCTGCCTCCCTCTCTTAAGAGGTGATGTCAGTCTCACTTACCTATGTGACTTGTAGAAGTGCCACTGCAGCGCGAAACGGCTGTTGTCTATTCCCTCCTGCTCCCATCCTCCCGATGCCGATGTTTTAAAGTATTGGAATAAAGAAGTTTTTTAACCACTGAGTGCCATCTGTTCAATTTTTGTATCCAGGTACAGAAAGGCAAAGAAAGGGTAATTGCCTACACCAGCAGGAAACTTCGTCCCACCAAAAGGAACCCCGAGAACTACAGTTCCTTCAAGCTGGAGTTCCTCACCATAGTCTGGGTGGTAACAGAGCGGTTAAAACACTACCTGGCCTCTGTAAGATTCACAGTTTTCACGGACAACAATCCGCTGACACACCTGGAGACGGCAAAACTAGGTGCTTTGGAGCAGAGATGGATGGCCCGATTGTCCAATTGTGAATTCACCATCAAGTACCGCGCAGGGCACAAGAATACCAATGCCGATGTGCTGTCCAGGATGCCTAACTTACCAGAGATGGGAGAAGATTCGGAAGCACTCTAAGAAATAGAGTTACCAGCTTTCCATGGTCTCGGGGCGACTCAGTATTCCCATTATGTGAAGAACAGGTGTAAGGACAAGCAAGAAGCTATGCTGAACCCATTGCCTCATCATGGATGGGCCGAGACACAGGACAGTGACCCCGCAGTCTGTCTGGTCAAGGAGCTGCTGACACAAGCCGATTCGCACCCTAGTCCAGATGCTCCACAAGAGACTCAACAGCAAATGAAAGAGAAAGGCAAACCGTTTATGTACGACGGTAAGCTGTTTCAGAGGAATATTGACCATGCACTCACGAGCTGGTCTGGCAGATAGTGGTCCCAAGACAAGATGCGCCAATGGTTCTGGAAGTGTACCACGATGGAGCAAGACACTTTGGATGGAAGAAGTTAGAGATCCTACTTCGTGGAAGGTTTTACTGGATTGGCATGAGAAAAGCCATTGAAAAGTGGTGCCGAGATTGCGGCCCATGCAACCTGCGCAGAAAGGACCGTGACAGCCAGAGGGCTCCCCTACAGCCCATAGTCACCAAACAGCCACTTGAACTGGTAGCTTTAGACCATGTGACGCTAACTCCAAGCTGGTCAGGCTATGTCTATGCTCTGACCATTGTGGACCATTACTCCAGATTCCTGGTAGTCATGCCTGTCAAGGACCAGACAGCAAGGACACCAGCCCAAGCCTTCCAGGAACACTTTTGCCGACCACATGGATACCCAAAGAAGGTACTCACTGATCAAGGCCCAGCCTTTGAAGCGGGAGTGTTTCAAGAATTCTGCAACCTGTACGGATGCAAAAAGATTAGAACAACACCGTACCACCCACAAACCAACTGAATGTGTGAAAAGATGAACCAAGTAGTGATTGACTTACTGAAGACCTTGCCTTTACATGAAAGAAACTTGTGGCCAGAGAAGTTGCCTGATTTGGTAGATTTGTACAATCACATCCCAGTGAATTCCACCAACTGTACTCCATAATACCTGATGAGAGGAAGATCAAGCAAATTACCTGTTCATCTACACATGGAAGTCCTAACCCCAGAAACAACCTCACCAGATAAAGATTGGGATACCGAGCAACAAGAGAAATACTGCCAAGTACAAGAGTGTGTAGAAAGAAGCTTGTCTCAGGCAAGACAAAAACAAGAGAGAGACTATAATCAACATGCCCCTGCAATTCCCTTGTCACCAGGTGAACAAGTGTTAAAGCGAAAAAGGAGAATGCACAAACTTGAAGATCAGTGGGAAGCAGAACCATATACTATCTTACCGTCCAACTTTGACAATACTAAAGTCTGTCTAATCAGCAAAGATGGAGGAGAAACATCAACTGCAGTATCTAGAGATCATCTCAAAGTATGCCCTGACAAATTGAGATACAAAGAAAAAGATCCAAGTACTACTCAACCAATGGTAGAATAAGAAATGAGGATCCATACCGTTCTTGGAGATTTTTCCCAGTCTTGGACTCAAGTACATCAGGCCATAGTGATACCTGTCTGTTGTGATCTGGTGACCTTGGAGCCGCATGAAACTTTCTCTGGAGTCGGTGGAACCTGTACTGACCGCAAATCCTGAACTAACACCGCAACTAGAAGTAGCCGTGGGGTGTGCCTAACATACCCTAGACACCTCGACACAGCCGGAGGACTAAATACCCCTATAGATGGAAATAGGAATGCTACCTTGCCTCAGAGCAGACCCCCAAAGGATATGCAGCCCCCCACGAATTATGACTGTGAGTAGGAGAAGAATAGACACACGCAGGTAGAAAACAGAATTTAGCAAAAGAGGCCACTCTAGCTAAATAGGAAAGGATAGGACAGATTACTAGGCGGTCAGTATTAAAACCCTTCCAAAAATATCCACAACAGATAATACCAAAAGTTCCACAATCTAACTAAAGACATGGAATGTATATCTGCCACTCCAGAGAATCCAACAAGACTGAGAAAATACTGACACAATCTAAGCTGGACAAGAAAACACAAAGAATAGCACTGAATTGTGAAGCACATAGCATGTGTGCCACAGGAAAAAAAAACCAGACACTTATCTTTGCTGATTTGGCAGAAAGGCAGGAGGAACCAAGCAGAGGTCCAACACCTCCCAACAACAATTGACAACTGGCAAGGACTAATGAATCCTGCATGCCTAAATACCCCAGTCAGAACTGCAATCAGCAGATACACCTGACCAGGACTGCAACTCAGGGGCAACTGCATTACCACCTACAACCACCAGAGGGAGCCCAAAAGCAGAATTCACAACAGTACCCCCCCCTTGAGGAGGGGTCTCCGAACCCTCACCAGAGCCCCCAGGCCGATCAGGACGAGCCAGATGAAAAGCATGAACCAAATCAGCAGCATGGACATCAGAAGCAAAAACCCAAGAATTATCCTCCTGGCCATAACCCTTCCATTTGACAAGGTACTGAAGCCTCTGCCTCGAAAAACGAGAATCCAAAATCTTCTCAACCACATACTCCAACTCCCCATCAACCAAAACAGGGGCCGGAGGATCAACAGAGGGAACAACGGGCACCACATATTTCCGCAATAAAGATCTATGGAAGACATTATGGATAGCAAAAGAGGCCGGAAGCGCCAATCGAAAAGACACCGGATTAATAATCTCAGAAATCCTATAAGGACCAATAAACCGAGGCTTAAACTTAGGGGAAGAGACCTTCATAGGAACATGACGGGAAGACAACCAAACCAAATCCCCAACCCGAAGCCGGGAACCAACACACCGACGACGGTTAGCAAAACGTTGAGCCTCCTCCTGAGACAACACCAAATTGTCCACCACATGAGCCCAAATCTGCTGCAACCTGTAAACCACAGAATCCACACCAGGACAGTCAGAAGGCTCAACCTGCCCAGAAGAAAAACGAGGATGAAAACCAAAATTACAAAAAAAAAGGCGAAACCAAAGTAGCAGAACTAGCCCGATTATTAAGGGCAGACTCGGCCAATGGCAAAAAGGCCACCCAATCATCCTGATCGGCAGACACAAAGCATCTCAAATAAGTCTCCAAAGTCTGATTAGTTCACTCGGTCTGGCCATTTGTCTGAGGATGAAATGCAGAAGAAAAAGACAAATCAATGCCCAACCTAGCACAAAAGGCCCGCCAAAACCTAGAAACAAACTGGGAACCTCTGTCAGACACAATATTCTCCGGAATACCATGCAAACGAACCACATGCTGAAAAAACAACGGAACCAACTCTGAAGAGGAAGGCAATTTAGGCAAAGGCACCAAATGAACCATCTTAGAAAACCGGTCACAAACAACTCAGATAACCGACATCCTCTGGGAAACCGGAAGATCAGAAATAAAATCCATAGAAATATGCGTCCAGGGCCTCTCAGGGACCGGCAATGGCAAAAGTAACCCACTAGCAGGGGAACAACAAGGCTTGGCCGGCGCACAAGTCCCACAGGACTGTACAAAAGAACGCACATCACGTGACAACAAAGGACACCAAAAGGACCTACCAACCAAATCTCTGGTACCAAAAATACCAGGATGACCAGCCAACACAGAACAGTGAACCTCAGAAATCACTCTACTAGTCCATCTGTCAGGAACAAACAATTTCCCCACAGAACAGCGGTCAGGTCTATCAGCCTGAAATTCCTGAAGAACCCGCCATAAATCAGGGGAAATGGCAGAAAGGACCACCCCTTCTTTCAGAATGCCGACCGGTTCAAGGACCTCAGGAGAATCAGGCAAAAAACTCCTAGAAAGGGCATCAGCCTTAATATTCTTAGAACCCGGAAGATACGAAACCACAAAATCAAAACGGGAAAAAAACAAGGACCATCGAGCCTGTCTAGGACTCAGCCGTTTGGCAGACTCGAGGTAAATCAAATTCTTATGATCGGTCAGGACCACAATACGGTGCTTAGCTCCCTCAAGCCAATGTCGCCACTCCTCAAACGCCCACTTCATAGCCAACAACTCCCGATTGCCGACATCATAATTGCGTTCAGCAGGCGAAAACTTGCGGGAGAAGAAGGCACACGGTTTCATCAAAGAACCAACAGAATCCCTCTGAGACAAAACGGCCCCTGCCCCAATCTCAGAAGCATCAATCTCAACCTGAAACGGAAGAGAAACATCTGGTTGGAGCAACACCGGAGCAGAAGTAAATCGGCGTTTAAGCTACTGAAAGGCAGAGACAGCCGCAGAGGACCAATTCGCCACATCAGCTCCTTTTTTCGCCAAATCAGTCAAGGGTTTAACCACGCTGGAGAAGTTAGCAATAAAACGGCGATAAAAATTTGCAAAACCCCAAAATTTCTGAATGCTCTTCACGGATGTGGGTTGAATCCAATCATGAATGGCCTGAACCTTAACCGGATCCATCTCCATAGATGAGGGAGAAAAAATAAAGCCCAAAAAAGAAACCTTCTGCACCCCAAAGAGACACTTAGACCCCTTCACAAACAAGGAATTGCCACAAAGGATCTGAAATACCATCCTGACCTGTTCCACATGAGACTTCCAATCATCGGTAAAAATCAAAATATCGTCCAAATATACAATCAAGAATTTATCAATATAAGTCCGGAAGATATCATGCATGAAGGATTGAAAAACAGATGGAGCGTTAGTGAGCCCGAATGGCATCACAAGGTATTCAAAATGGCCTTCGGGCGTATTAAACGCAGTTTTCCATTCATCACCCTGCTTACTACGAACAAGATTATATGCCCCCCGAAGGTCAATCTTCGTAAACCAACTAGCCCCCTTAATCCTAGCAAACAAATCGGAAAGCAAAGGTAAAGGGTATTGATATCTTATTCAAGAGGCGATAATCAATACAAGGTCTCAAGGAGCCATCCTTCTTAGCAACAAAAAAAACCTGCTCCCAACGGTGAAGAAGATGGCCGAATATGCCCTTTCTCCAAAGACTTCTTAACATAACTCCGCATGGAGGTATGTTGAGGCACAGACAGGTTGAAAAGTCGGCCCTTAGGAAACTTACTGCCTGGAATCAAGTCAATCGCACAATCACAGTCCCTATGCGGTGGAAGGGAACTGGTTTTGGGCTCATCGAATACATCCTGAAAATCAGACAAAAACTCTGGAATTTCAGAAGAGGAAGAAGAGGAGATTGACATCAAAGGAACATCATTATGAACCCCCTGACAACCCCAACTAGTCACAGACATAGATTTCCAATCCAACACAGGATTATGTACCTGCAACCACGGGAAACCCAGCATGATAACATCATGCAAATTATGCAACACCAGAAATCAACAATCTTCCTGATGGGCTGGCGCTATGTGCATGGTCACCTGTGTCCAAAACTGGGGCTTATTTTTAGCCAAAGGTGTAGCATCAATCCCCCTTAAAGGAATACGGTTCTGCAAAGGCTGCAAGGGAAAACCACAACGCCTGGCAAACTCAAAATCCATTAAGTTCAAGGCGGCGCCTGAATCCACAAACGCCATGACAGAAAATGATGACAATGAGCAGATCAAGGACACCGATAACAGAAATTTAGGTTGTACAGTACTGATAGTAAATGAACTAACGTTCCTTTTTGTCCGCTTAGGGCAGACTGAAATGACACGAGAAGCGTCGCCACAATGACTTTGCTCTAAGGACGACGCCACAGCGCGCACAGTTTGACGCTCCCGCAAGCGCCGATCAATCTGAATGGCCAGAGACATAGAATCACTCAGACCGGAAGGCGTGGGAAACCCCACCATAACATCTTTAATGGATTCAGAAAGACCCTTTCTGAAAATTGCCGCCAAAGCATCATCATTCCATTTAGTCAACACAGACCATTTTCTAAATTTCTGACAATACAATTCTGCCGCCTCTTGACCCTGAGATAGGGCCAACAAGGTATTCTCCGCTTGATCCACAGAATTTGGTTCATCATATAATAATCCTAAAGCCTGAAAAAAGGAATCTACATTAAAAAAGGCCGGATTCCCAGATTCCAGGGAAAATGCCCAATCCTGTGGATCGCCACGCAGCAGGGAGATGACAATTTTAACCTGCTGAATGGAATCACCGGAGGATGGCGGTCTCAGACCAAAAAACAGTTTACAATTGTTTTTAAAACCCCAAAATTTGGACCTATCACCAAAAAACAAATCAGGAGTAGGAATCTTCGGCTCTAAAGCAGGAGTCTGAACAATATAATCAGAAATACCCTGTACCCTAGCAGCAAGCTGGTCTACACGAGAAGCTAATTCCTGAACATCCATGCTGGCACAAGACTCCTTAGCCACCCATAAATAAAGAGGGAAGAAAAGACAAAACAGACTACAGAAAAAAAAAATGGCTCAACACCTTTCTTCCCTTCTTCTGAGATGCATTTAACTCATTATGGGCCAGTTGTACTGTTGTGATCTGGTGACCTTGGAGCCGCATGAAACTTTCTCTGGAGTCGGTGGAACCTGTACTGACCGCATATCCTGAACTAACACCACAACTAGAAGTAGCCGTGGGGTGTGCCTAACATACCCTAGACACCTCGACACAGCCGGAGAACTAAATACCCCTATAGATGGAAATAGGAATGCTACCTTGCCTCAGAGCAGACCCCCAAAGGATAGGCAGCCCCCCACGAATTATGACTGTGAGTAGGAGAAGAATAGACACACGCAGGTAGAAAACAGGATTTAGCAAAAGAGGTCACTCTAGCTAAATAGGAAAGGATAGGACAGATTACTAGGCAGTCAGTATTAAAACCCTTCCAAAAATATCCACAACAGATAATACAAAAAGTTCCACAATCTAACTAAAGACATGGAATGTATATCTGCCACTCCAGAGAATCCAACAAGACTGAGAAAATACTGACACAATCTAAGCTGGACAAGAAAACACAAAGAATAGCACTGAATTGTGAAGCACATAGCATGTGTGTCACAGGAAAAAAAACCAGACACTTATCTTTGCTGATTTGGCAGAAAGGCAGGAGGAACCCAGCAGAGGTCCAACACCTCCCAACAACAATTGACAACTGGCAAGGACTAATGAATCCTGCACGCCTAAATACCCCAGTCAGAACTGCAATCAGCAGATACACCTGACCAGGACTGCAACTCAGGGGCAACTGCATTACCACCTACAACCACCGGAGGGAGCCCAAAAGCAGAATTCACAACACCTGTCTTGACTTTTCCCTAGCAGGAAATACCAGAACAAAATGTGATTCAAGACCATCCTGAGACAGAAGAGACTTTACACCAGCAGGCTCAAGCAGCAAACGTCACCCCAGCAGTGGAACAAGAGAATCCACCCTCTATTATCAGTGAATCTGTCAGACCCATGGTGAATCTAAGAAGTCGCAGATGTTTGCCCACTTGACCAATACTATGCAGGCCTACAAGTAGCACAGACACTAGTGGGTTCACAACAGCAGACATTGTAATACTATTGTAGGCACTCGAGGATTCTGGTAGCATGGGGCAATGAACAGACTGAGACAGGTTTCTTTAGTGCAAAAAGTGTATTTGTACAACAGCAAATAATACACAAAACAATATACTGATAACCCACAGAGACCTGCAATGAAACAAGTCCTTGAAACATATACAGCAAAATGGCAGAGTTCTTAAGACAGAGTCCTCAGCAAGGTGATCAAAAGGTGAGTGTGACTGGTGACATGGTGCGGATCACTGGCAGTGCAGAATGAGTCAAATCCAGGTATGTAGTAAACACAGAGAAGTCCAGAACAAGTCTTCAGGTTAATCTAAGATATGACATGAACACGGGAAAGTCCAGAAACTAGTTCATAAGTTGATCTCAGATGTGGCAGAAACACGGGTAAGTCCAGAAACAGGTTCACATAAATGTATTGTACTGGTGTTCCAGCAGCTCCCACCAGGGGGAATAATGAAGGATTAAGTAGCAACACACAGTCCAGAAACACAGTTCATAAACACAGTTCTTACCAGGAGTGAACCAAGGGTTAATTTCCAAAGTCAACAGACTAAAGATAACATGCAGAGAATATCCAGAGTCACAGGTAGAAGCACACTAAGAACAAGCAGCTGAGCTGAAGGGGAATGGAAGAAGAATTGTCATGTTCTCAATGGCAAGAGAACATAGCATCAGCATATATAGGAACTAGCTCTTGGAAGATGGGAACTGAGCTGACCATGAACTAAACCTAACGCACAACTAGCAGTGGCCGGGTAGCATGCCTACGTTGATTCTAGATGCCCAGCACCAGCCGGAGGACTAAATAATGCTAGCAGAGGGAAATATTAGTCCTAGCTCACCTCTAGAGAAATACCCCGAAAGGAGACAGAGGCCCCCCACATGTATTGGCGGTGAATTAAGATGAAATAACAAACGTAGTATGAAAATAGGTTTAGCAAATTTGAGGTCCACTTACTACATAGCAGAAGACAGAAAGGACACTTTCATGGTCAGCTGAAAACCCTAACAAAACACCATCCAGAAATTACTTTAAAACTCTGGCATTAACTCATAACACCAGAGTGGCAATTCCTGTTCACAAGAGCTTTCCAGACACAGTAACGAAACTTCAGCTGTGAACTGGAACAAAAATGCAAAAACAAACATGGACAAGAGTCCAACTTATCTAGTAGTTGTCTAGAAGCAGGAACAAGCACAGAGAGGCTTCTGATAACATTGTTGACCGGCAAGCAACTAACAGAGCAGCAAGGTTATATAGCGACTCCCACATCTTGATGGGAACAGGTGAACAAAGAAGATGACAACACCAGTTCAATTCCACCAGTAGCCACCGGGGGAGCCCAGAATCCAAATTCACAACAGTACCCCCCCCTCAAGGAGGGGGCACCGAACCCTCACCAGAACCACCAGGGCGATCAGGATGGGCCCTATGAAAGGCACGAACCAGATCAGAGGCATGAACATCAGATGCATTCACCCAAGAATTATCCTCCTGGCCGTATCCCTTCCACTTGACCAGATACTGGAGTCTCCGTCTGGAAACACGAGAGTCTAAGATTTTCTCCACAACGTACTCCAACTCACCCTCAACCAACACCGGAGCAGGAGGCTCAACGGAAGGCACAACCGGTACCTCATACCTGCGCAATAACGACCGATGAAAAACGTTATGAATAGAAAAGGATGCAGGGAGGTCCAAACGGAAGGAAACAGGGTTAAGAATCTCCAATATCTTATACGGGCCGATGAACCGAGGCTTAAACTTAGGAGAAGAGACCCTCATAGGGACAAAACGAGAAGACAACCACACCAAATCCCCAACACAAAGCCGAGGACCAACACGACGGTGGCGGTTGGCAAAAAGCTGAGTCTTCTCCTGGGACAACCTCAAATTGTCCACCACCTGCCCCCAGATCTGATGCAATCTCTCCACCACAGCATCCACTCCAGGACAATCCGAAGTTTCCACCTGACCAGAGGAAAATCGAGGATGAAACCCCGAATTACAGAAAAACGGGGACACCAAAGTGGCAGAGCTGGCCCGATTATTGAGAGCGAACTCCGCCAATGGCAAAAAAGCAACCCAATCATCCTGGTCAGCAGACACAAAACACCTCAGATATGTCTCCAGGGTCTGATTAGTCCGCTCGGTCTGGCCATTCGTCTGAGGATGGAACGCGGACGAAAAAGATAAATCTATGCCCATCCTAGCACAGAATGCCCGCCAAAATCTAGACACGAATTGGGTCCCTCTGTCAGAAATGATATTCTCAGGAATACCATGCAAACGAACAACATTTTGAAAAAACAGAGGAACCAACTCGGAAGAAGAAGGCAACTTGGGCAGAGGAACCAAATGGACCATCTTAGAGAAACGGTCGCACACCACCCAGATGACAGACATCTTCTGAGAAACAGGCAGATCTGAAATAAAATCCATCGAGATGTGCGTCCAAGGCCTCTTAGGAATAGGCAAGGGCAACAATAATCCACTAGCCCGAGAGCAACAAGGCTTGGCCCGAGCACAAACGTCACAAGACTGCACAAAGCCTCGCACATCTCGTGACAGGGAAGGCCACCAGAAGGACCTTGCCACCAAATCCCTGGTACCAAAAATGCCAGGATGACCTGCCAACGCAGAAGAATGAACCTCAGAGATGACTCTACTGGTCCAATCATCAGGAACAAACAGTTTATCAGGTGGGCAACGATCCGGTCTATCCGCCTGAAACTCCTGCAAGGCCCGCCGCAGGTCTGGAGAAACGGCTGACACTACCACTCCATCCTTAAGGATACCTGTGGGCTCAGAGTTACCAGGCGAGTCAGGCTCAAAACTCCTAGAAAGGGCATCCGCCTTAACATTCTTAGAACCCGGTAGGTATGACACCACAAAATTAAACCGAGAGAAAAACAATGACCAGCGCGCCTGTCTAGGATTCAGGCGCCTGGCGGTCTCAAGATAAATCAAGTTTTTGTGGTCAGTCAATACCACCACCTGATGTCTGGCCCCCTCAAGCCAATGGCGCCACTCCTCAAAAGCCCACTTCATGGCCAAAAGCTCCCGATTCCCAACATCATAATTCCGCTCAGCGGGCGAAAATCTACGGGAAAAGAAGGCACAAGGCCTCATCACGGAGCAGTCAGAACTTTTCTGCGACAACACTGCCCCAGCTCCGATCTCAGAAGCGTCGACCTCAACCTGAAAAGGTAGAGCAACATCAGGCTGACGCAACACAGGGGCAGAGGAAAAACGGCGCTTAAGCTCCCGAAAGGCCTCCACAGCGTCAGGGGACCAATCAGCAACATCAGCACCCTTCTTAGTCAAATCGGTCAATGGCTTAGCAATATCCGAAAAACCAGCAATAAATCGACGATAAAAGTTAGCAAAGCCCAAAAATTTCTGAAGACTCTTAAGAGAAGAGGGCTGCGTCCAATCACAAATAGCTTGAACCTTGACAGGATCCATTTCAATGGAAGAGGGAGAAAAAATATATCCCAAAAAGGAAATCCTCTGTACCCCAAAAACACACTTAGAACCCTTCACACACAAAGAATTAGACCGCAAAACCTGGAAAACCCTCCTGACTTGCTGGACATGAGAGTCCCAGTCATCCGAAAAAATCAGAATATCATCCAGATACACAATCATAAATTTATCCAAATAATCGCGAAAAATATCATGCATAAAGGACTGGAAAACTGACGGAGCATTTGAAAGACCAAAAGGCATCACTAAATACTCAAAGTGGCCCTCGGGCGTATTAAATGCGGTTTTCCACTCATCCCCCTGCCTGATTCGCACCAAATTATACGCCCCACGAAGGTCAATCTTAGAGAACCACTTGGCCCCCTTTATGCGAGCAAACAAATCAGTCAGCAACGGCAATGGGTATTGATATTTTACAGTGATTTTATTCAAAAGCCGATAATCGATACATGGTCTCAAAGAGCCGTCTTTTTTTGACACAAAGAAAAAACCGGCTCCTAAGGGAGATGACGATGGACGAATATGTCCCTTTTCCAAGGACTCCTTTATATATTCTCGCATAGCAGCATGTTCAGGCACAGACAGATTAAATAAACGACCCTTTGGGTATTTACTACCCGGGATTAAATCTATGGCACAATCGCACTCTCGGTGCGGAGGTAATGAACCAAGCTTGGATTCTTCAAAGACGTCACGATAGTCAGACAGGAACTCAGGAATTTCAGAGGGAATAGATGATGAAATGGAAACCACAGGTACATCCCCATGAGCCCCCTTACATCCCCAGCTCAACACAGACATAGCTTTCCAGTCGAGGACTGGGTTGTGAGATTGCAGCCAAGGCAATCCTAGCACCAAATCATCATGTAGATTATGCAGCACCAGAAAGCGAATAATCTCCTGGTGATCCGGATTAATACGCATAGTTACTTGTGTCCAGTATTGTGGTTTATTATTAGCCAATGGGGTGGAGTCAATCCCCTTCAGAGGAATAAGAGTCTCCAAAGGCTCTAAATCATACCCACAGCGTTTGGCAAAGGACCAATCCATAAGACTCAAAGCGGCGCCAGAGTCGACATAGGCGTCCGTGGTAATAGATGACAAAGAGCAAATCAGGGTCACAGATAGAATAAACTTAGACGGTAAGGTGCAAATGGAAACAGATTTATCAAGCTTTTTAGTGCGCTTAGAGCATGCTGATATAACATGAGTAGAATCACCACAATAGAAACACAACCCATTTTTCCGTCTAAAATTCTGCCGCTCGCTTCGGGACAGAATTCTATCACACTACATACTCTCTGGCGACTTCTCAGTGGACACCGCCAGATGGTGCACTGGTTTGCGCTCCCGCAAACGCCTATCGATCTGAATAGCCATTGTCATGGACTCATTCAGACCCGCAGGCACAGGGAACCCCACCATAACATCCTTAATGGCATCAGAGAGACCCTCTCTGAAAGTCGCCGCCAGGGCGCACTCATTCCACTGAGTAAGCACAGACCATTTACGGAATCTTTGACAGTAAATTTCCGCTTCATCTTGCCCCTGAGATAGGGACATCAAAGTTTTTTCTGCCTGAAGCTCCAAATGAGGTTCGTCATAAAGCAACCCCAAGGCCAGAAAAAACGCATCCACATTGAGCAACGCAGGATCCCCTGGTGTCAATGAAAAAGCCCAGTCTTGAGGGTCGCCCCGGAGCAAGGAAATCACAATCCTGACCTGCTGTGCAGGGTCTCCGGCAGAGCGAAATTTCAGGGACAAAAATAATTTGCAATTATTTCGAAAATTCTGAAACCCAGATCTATTCCCCGAGAAAAATTCCGGCAAAGGAATTCTCGGCTCAGATACAGGTGCATGACAAACAAAGTCTTGCAAATTTTGTACCTTCGTGGCGAGATTATTCAAACCTGCAGTTACACTCTGAAGATCCATTACAAACAGGTGGACACAGAGCCATTCAAAGATTAGAAGGAGAAAAAAAAAAAAAAAAATTCTCAGCAGACTTCTTATTTCTCTCCTTTCTCAGCCAAGGATTTTAACCCTTTAGTGGGCCGGTCAAACTGTCATGTTCTCAATGGCAAGAGAACATAGCATCAGCATATATAGGAACTAGCTCTTGGAAGATGGGAACTGAGCTGACCATGAACTAAACCTAACGCACAACTAGCAGTGGCCGGGTAGCATGCCTACGTTGATTCTAGATGCCCAGCACCAGCCGGAGGACTAAATAATGCTAGCAGAGGGAAATATTAGTCCTAGCTCACCTCTAGAGAAATACCCCGAAAGGAGACAGAGGCCCCCCACATGTATTGGCGGTGAATTAAGATGAAATAACAAACGTAGTATGAAAATAGGTTTAGCAAATTTGAGGTCCACTTACTACATAGCAGAAGACAGAAAGGACACTTTCATGGTCAGCTGAAAACCCTAACAAAACACCATCCAGAAATTACTTTAAAACTCTGGCATTAACTCATAACACCAGAGTGGCAATTCCTGTTCACAAGAGCTTTCCAGACACAGTAACGAAACTTCAGCTGTGAACTGGAACAAAAATGCAAAAACAAACATGGACAAGAGTCCAACTTATCTAGTAGTTGTCTAGAAGCAGGAACAAGCACAGAGAGGCTTCTGATAACATTGTTGACCGGCAAGCAACTAACAGAGCAGCAAGGTTATATAGCGACTCCCACATCTTGATGGGAACAGGTGAACAAAGAAGATGACAACACCAGTTCAATTCCACCAGTAGCCACCGGGGGAGCCCAGAATCCAAATTCACAACAAAGAATACTCCAGCAAGGAAGCTAACACCTGAGCCGGGTTTTAAACAAGCGAGCAGGAAGTAGGGCAGACAAAAACAGCAAACTCCATCTTAACAAAGGGCAAGATCATTCACAAGGTGACTTGGAAATCCCGGAATACTGACATTACTCCCCCCCTAAAAACGACCTCAGAACGATCCTGGACCAGGCTTATCTGTGTATCTACGATGAAACTGAGCAACCTTCAGGGGAGCATTGATGTTACTTACTGGTTCCCAAGAATCGTTTTCAGGAGAGTAACCTTGCCCTCTAACTAGATACTGAAACCGGTTCCTATGAAGTCTTGAATCAATAATGTCCTGTACCACAAATTGTTCTTCGCCATCAACCAACACTGGTGGAGGAGGAGGTACGATACATCCCTGAAATGTGATGAGAGAAACTGGCTTTAATTAAGAAACATGAAATACTGGGTGTACCTTTAGAGTTCGTGGTAGCTTCAGCCGACAATCAGCAGAGCTCACAATCCCTGTGATCTTGAATGGACCGATGAACTTCTGTCCCAGTTTCTGCAAAGGAACACACAATCTTAGATTCTTGGTGGACAGCCAAACCGAGTCTCCTACCTTGTACATAGGTGCCGGTTTCAGGAATCTATCACCCGACTTCTTGTAACGCCACTGTGCTATGGTCAGGGAGTTTTTCAAAACTTCGAGATTACGTTGCAACACTGCCACTCTGTCTTGAACTGCCGGTACCGAAGTAGCAACCGGAGACCTAGGCAAACTATTTGGATTATATCCCAGATTGGCAAAAAAAGGCGTTACCTTCGTGGAACTGCTCTGTGAGTTGTTATACGAAAATTCCGCTAAAGGAAGTAGCTTCAGCCAATCATCCTGCAAATGACTGATGTATCATCGTAGATATTGCTCCAAGGTTGGATTGGTTACCACCAGAGGTGCGTGACTTCACAATAAAGTCCATCGAAATAGACCCCCAAGGGTGAGATGGTACAGGTAGCGGCTTAAGAAGGCCAGTAGGTGAAACGCGAGGAACTTTGTACCGGGCACAAACCTCACAAGAGCGGACATAGTCATTCACATCTTTCAAGCAGGTAGGCCACCAGAAAAAAACTACCTAAAAATTCCTGCATCTTCTGTACCCCCCTATGTCCAGCCAAAACGGAGTCGTGGACCAATTTGAGAATTCGAAGTCTCACAGCCTCTGGGACATAAATACATGGATCTCTAAGCCATACACCATTCTGAAAGACAAGATTCACATTGTCAGGTGGGGCAGCAAGAAATACGTCACCATCATAGGCCAGCTTGATCTCCTCCCACAAGTCCCGATCCTGTAGCACTCCTATGAAATTGGCATCAGACAAGATGATCTTAGATGGGGTCCCAAGCACGGAGTCCATCGTGTGGATTCGGGATAATGCATCGGCTTTCCCATTACGTGAACCTGGGTGGTACAAGATAATAAAATCAAACTGGTTCAACAACAAACTCCACCTAGCTTGTCGAGGAGAGAGACATCTGGCGGACATAAGGAATTACAAATTACGGTGATCTGTGAGCACTACTACCTGTTGAGTTGCTCCCTGCAAATGGTGTCTCCATTCCTTAAAGGTGGAGATGATTGACAAAAGTTCCTTATCTGCAATATCATAGTTCAATTCAGCAGATGATAACCTGTGAGAAAAGAAGGCACATGGGTGCAGCAAACCTTTGTCTCTGGTTTGTTGTGAGAGGATTGCTCCTAGTGCACAGTCAGAAGCGTCCACCTCCACGACAAAAGGCAATGCAGGATCCAGATGCATCAATATCGGAGCCATGGTAAAACAAACCTTGAGGCGGTCAAAGGCTCCCTGGGCCTGCGAAGACCATGCAAACTTCTTTCCCTTCTTAGTGAGGAGAGTGATGGGATGGACAATTTCCGAAAAATTCCGGATAAAACATCTATAAAAGTTAGCGAAACCAATGAATCTTTGTACCTCTTTAATGTTTCCTGGTACTGGCCAATCTATGATCGCCTGGATCTTGCTGTACTCAATATTCAATCCCTGGGGAGAAATAACATAGCCTAAAAATTGAATTTTGGAGCAATGAAATTCACACTTTTCGAGTTTGATGTACAAATGATTATCTCTCAATCGTCTGAGCACGGTCTTAACATGTTCCTGATGTTCCTGTAGGGAATCAGAGAAAATCAAGATGTCATAAAGGTAAATTACTACATAATGATCAAGTAAATTCCTGAAAATATCGTTGGCTAAGTGTTGAAAAGCAGCAGGAGCGTTACAGAGTCCGAATGGCATCACTAAATTTTCAAAATGTCCATACTAGCATCTGAAAGCTGTCTTCCATTCGTCTCCAGGATGTATATGGAGTAAAATATATGCCCCGCGAAGATTTAATTTGGTAAATATTTTAGCTTGGCCAACTCTCTCCAACAATTCAGGAATTAGCGGCAATGGGTACCTGTTACGGATGGTTACCCTATCCCGGTAGTCAATATTAAAACACAGAGAAGCAAGATAGGTCATACAAATGGGGATCACCACACACTTGGATATGACAAAAGTTATAACACAGCTTTATTTAGGTATAAGAACAAACAATAACAAGACACTGACATTTAAAAACAATTAAAACAGGAGCATATTTATGCTCCAACCATACAAGCTCCTAATAAGGCTATAACCCACACTTGACTCCTAATTTCAATAGAAA
Organism: Ranitomeya variabilis; assembly: GCF_051348905.1. Lineage (NCBI taxonomy): Eukaryota > Metazoa > Chordata > Amphibia > Anura > Dendrobatidae > Ranitomeya > Ranitomeya variabilis. The sequence continues at coordinate 466,583,602 of NC_135237.1, read as the reverse complement.
GATGACATGCGGCACGGTACCTATATAGACAGCATTACCCCAATACAATGAAAATACAGTGATACATGTAAGCAGCTTATTCATATATAGATACAGAAGAGTTTTTTGGAGCCTTTGTAATAGTCCACTAATAATAACGGGCAGTGTAACTACCCTGGGTTAAACACTGGCGTGTAAAGTGTGTAAACAACAATGCCCCCCAATAGGTAATAATGATCACTCAATTCTTATAGACAGCCCAAAAGAACCCAGATTGCAAATAAAGGTTTAGAGTTTAGAGGATATAATAGCCCTCTAGCACAAGAGAAATGCCCATAGCTGCACAAAATATAATAGCCGACCCTTAACTGTTAACAGATGCAAAAGCTAGATACTGCAGGGTAGCGCCAATACACATACGGCAAAGCTGCTTTCCTGTGTTAAAAAGTAGCAAAGGACTAATGGTAAATACTATAGCCCAATGGGTACGACGACTTACAAGGGGAAGCTGAAGGTACCAAACGTGCCTAGTCTCTAGACTCCGCCAGGTTGTAGATTCTCCTGTGGCCAGATATTGTACTGGATTAGCTACATGGTGGGGAACACTCCCTGAGGCACGTTCCTAAAATTACAGGAAAATGAGGAGAAGATATTAACATTAATGAAAGGGTTTCCTGATGGTCTGGTTCCATTTTACACTTCAGAAGCACCGTCTCCCAGTCTACTGTTCCAGAAACTAATGGAGAACCATGCACTGTTTCCATGGTGACTGGTGAGACTTTTAGTTGTGTTTTCATACCATGTTCCCTGGCAAAAGAAGAATCCATCAAATTCCCACCTGCTCCAGAGCCTATCATAGCAGAACTTGATATCCACTGTCCCTCCCGCAGGATCTGAATAGGAAGAGAACAATGTGAATATTTCTCCCCTTGATCTTTAGGGGAAGTCAACATCAATGTTAGGGGAACCACAGCATCTAGATGTAAACTGATTTCCGAAACCTCTAACTCAGTGTCCGTATAGTCATAATCCCCTACTGCCGCCAACACCTTGTTAGGTCGCCTGGGACATTTAGGACAATTAATGAGGAAATGATCCAATTGACCACAATAAAAACATAAGCGCTCACGAAAACGATATTCACGGCGTTCATTACTCTCACGTTTTTGTAGTGAGTCCACTTGCATAGGCACCTCCTCGGCCTCCTGCGGATTCTTGCTGGTAGTTTTCCTAGGCAGAAGAGCAAAATTAGTGATGCGATTTAAAGCTGCCCATTTCTCTTGTCTGCGTTCAGTTAGGCAGATATCAATATGCACACAGTGTTGTAAAAATAACTCAAACTCCTGTGGAGACTCTGAGCGAGCTAGCTCATCCTTGATTGTACTGGACAAACCTTTCCTAAAAATTGACAATAAAGCATTGTTATCCCAGTTGGTATCCACCACTAACCTCTTAAATTCAGTAATATATTCTATGACTGAACGTTTCCCCTGGCTTAAGGAAAGCAAAGCAGTTTCGGCGGTGGCACGGCGGTTGAGATCGTCAAACATTTGCACCATAGCTGTCAGAAAATCATCCAAATTATTTAGACGGACATCGCGACTTTCAACCATAGGATTTGCCCAAGCCAGTGCCCATGATGTCAACAACATAATAATACATAATACCTTAGATCTATCAGACTGATAGTAGGAGGCATGTACATCAAAGAATAATATGCATTGATTAATAAACCCAGGGAATTGACTTCGGTCACTATTAAACCGGAATGGAGGCAATTTGGGCAGACTGGTGGGTGATGTATGCTGAGCGGGTGAGGCCTCCTGAGCCTCTATCAAGGTACGTAAATCTTGGAGAGCCTGACCAAACACCTGCGCATTGTGGCCAGCCTGGGAGTCCATGTCTCTAAGCTGATTTTGTACAGCCTCCATCTCCTGCTGCAAGGAGTTAATCATAGAAAACAGTTTGTCTACCTGTGTCTCTGTCATTGCCCCAGCAGAATCCTATATGGGCTGGAGTATCCTGTAATACTATTGTAGGAACTTGAGGATTCTGGTAGCGTGGGGCAATGAACAGACAGAGACGGGTTTCTTTAGTGCAAAAAGTATATTTGTACAACAGCAAATAATACACAAAACAATATGCTGATAACCCACAGTGACCTGCAATGAAACAAGTCTTTGAAACATATACAGCAAAATGGCAGAGTTCTTAAGACAGAGTCCTCAGCAAGGTGATCAAAAGGTGAGTGTGACTGGTGACGTGGTATGGATCAAAACACTGGCAGTGCAGAAAGAGTCAAATCCAGGTATGTAGTAAACACAGAGAAGTCCAGAACAAGTCCTCAGGTTAATCCCAGGTATGACATGAACACGGGAAAGTCCAGAAACTAGTTCACAATTTGATCTCAGATGTGGCAGAATCACGGGTAAGTCCAGAAACAGGATCACATAAAAGTATTATACTGGTGTTGGTTCCAGCAGCTCCCACTGGGGGGAGTAATGAAGGATTAAGTAGCAACACACAGTCCAGAAACACAGTTCAGAAACACAGTTCTTACCAGGAGGAGTGAACCAAGGGTTAAGTTCCAAAGTCAACAGACTAAAGATAACATGCAGAGAATGTCCAGAGCCACAGGTAGAAGCACACTAAGAACAAGCAGCTGAGCTGAAGGGGAACGGAAGCAGAATACTCCAGCAAGGAAGCTGACACCTGAACTGGGTTTTAAACAAATGAGCAGGAAGTAGGGCAGACAAAAACAGCAAACTCCATCTTAACAAAGGGCAAGATCATTCACAAGGTGACTTGGAAAACCCGGAATACTGACAGACATGTTAGACCAGGAAATACGCAGATCTACCCGTAGTACCAGAGGTCAGATCCCAGCCCATCACAGGGATTGATGTCAATAATTGTTGTTATCTGTTTTAAAAATGTTTGCTTATGCTTGTTGCAGGTTTAAAATGGACAATAGGGTAATGGACAGTGAATTGCCCAAAAACTGTTATTGTACATAGTTGGCACCCTCAAGGTGCACCCTGGTTCTGCCCACATTGCCGGCGTGGGTAGAGCCTTGTTACTTCCAGGTCTGGATACGTCTTGTAGCCTGCCCAATCCTACATTGGGGGTTTATGATGGATCCCCCGCATCGGTACTGTTGCTAATGAAAAAGGACACCCTGGTATAAGACCAGTTGTACTTTTGTAAATATGTTTGCAACGTTTAAGCCAAAAATGTCTCCCATAAGGGAAGAATAAGTTTAAACCTGTTTCATGTATTTCAAAATGTTTACCTTTGTTGTTTATGTTTCCTTTTCCCAGTCCGAGAATACTGGATTTAATGGAGGAGAATGTGGCACCCCAGGAGTTCAGGTACCACAGTGGTATTGCCTTCCTCTCAGGGAGGGTAATGCTATGCCTAGAGACAGGAGGAATCCCTTTGGCAAGTAACCTTACATGCAACACATTCTGACTCCAGGCCAGAAGGGGTAGCTCTACACCCAACTTGAGGGGAGCTGCTCTCTCTGGTCGGGAGGTTGAGTCAGTTGCTAGGCAGTTGCTAGGCAGACAAGCAGACAGTTGATAGTTGGTAGCAGACAGTGAAGGAGCACAGATGTACTTAGGAGCTAGAGAAAGAATGCTACTGGGCCTCTCTAAGCTGAGCGCAGAAACCAGGTACCGAGAGCTCGAGGCTGAGGGGGACTGCAAGCCCCACGGCAGATCCGGAGGTCAGGAAACTAAAAGGTACTTGCCTACATAATACCTGAAGTACAGCAGCAATCAGAGTCTGGAGTCACTGTGAGCAGAGACCCAAAAGAGACAGCTCAAGTTGCCTACCGTGCAGGTACTGTCCCTGGGCAGGGAAGAAAGAGGGCCTTGTTAGAGAGCTACAGGTAGCAAGGGACCACAGACCAGCGCATAATGGAAGGCTCCCAAACTGACCTGTCAAGGGGATTTCCACCTGTCTTCAGCCTGCCTGGACTCCAGCTACACCTGTTTCCGGTACCCTGGACTGAGGCTGAATACCATCTCAGTAAACCAGGTAAAGACTGCAACCTTGTGTCCTCCAATTATTTGCGGCATTCACCATCCCTGCCAAATACACCGGCAGCCCTGGGGACACCACTTCACCTATGGGAAGTGACACCATCTTTGCTGCAGCACCATCACCCCCAGAGGACCCCTTTAAGCAGCATCGGTCACCTCTGACCAAGAACCACAGGTGGCGTCACGAACTTTCCTGATTTCAAAAACCCCTTTAAAGACTATCCGTTTAACATGGGCGCCCAGGGCCACGGACCGGGTCGCTGCCACCATGAAACATCCCTTGAAGTAACAGACCCAGTACCGAGTACCCCACGGCCCTGACGGCATTCCATAGGTGCAGGTGCATACATATAGCCCTTTAAAAAGCAAATGTTTAATATCATAAAAAAACACCTAGATCCCTACAGTGCACAATGAAACAAAAAAAGAGTTTCCAATAGTCTGTTATATGAGACCATTGAACTAGTCTTTATGACCAGACTAATATTGGACTTAAAATATAATACATATATGCACAATTTTATACTGTATTTCCCACTTGAGGATATATCATTGGTACCATAAAGGTACCGTCACATTAAGCGACGCTGCAGCGATATAGACAACGATGCCGATCGCTGCAGCGTCGCTGTTTCGTCGTTGTGTGGTCGCTGGAGAGCTGTCACACAGACAGCTCTCCAGCGACCAATGATGCCGAAGTCCCCGGGTAACCAGGGTAAACATCGGGTTACTAAGCGCAGGGCCGCGCTTAGTAACCCGATGTTTACCCTGGTTACCAGTGTAAATGTAAAAAAAAACAAACACTACATACTTACATTCCGGTGTCTGTCGCGTCCCCCAGCGTCCGCTTCCCTGCACTGTGTAAGCGCCGGCCCTAAAGCAGAGCAGTGACGTCACCGCTGTGCTCTGCTTTACGGCCGGCCGGCGCTGACACAGTGCAGGGAAGCGGACGCCGGGGGACCCGACAGACACCGGAATGTAAGTATGTAGTGTTTGGGTTTTTTTACATTTGCAATGGTAACCAGGGTAAATATCGGGTTACTAAGCGCGGCCCTGCACTTAGTAACCCGATGTTTAAGCTGGTTACCAGTGAAGACATCGCTGAATCCGCGTCACACACGCCGACTCAGCGATGTCAGCGGGTGATCCAGCGATGAAATAAGGTGCTGACCTTCTAGCTCCAAACAACGATGTCACAGCAGGATCCTGATCGCTGCTGCGTGTCAAACACAATGATATCGCTATCCAGGACGCTGCAACGTCACGGATCGCTTTCGTTATCGTTGTTAAGTTGTTCAGTGTGAAGGTACCTTTAGGGTAGACATGAAGATTTGTAGATAAAGATAGTGCATTCTTATCCCAAGTGATACCACATATGGCCTATGTATCCCTGAGAAGTCCTAGTAATGACTCTGCCTGGCAGAGGAGGTTGGCACCCTAGATAATGAGGTTTTTGGCATCCCAGCTCAAAGGCAGCTGTCCCTAAATACCTCTGTATGTCCCTGTTACATCATATATTCCTTAAGGGATCCTAGACTAGATGTAGTCCAATTGTCTAGTGGGGAAAAAGAAGGGAGAGCAGTATATAAGATAGAATGATACTAATTATTATGAAGTTAGGGGGTAGAGATAGGTTCCATGCCTCTGCCTCAATGCGTTTGCCCCAATACGGTTCATCAGGAGGTTCATTTCATGCGAGATACAGATTTTCTGATGGTCATAGGTCCATTGTGGTATTGGTAACTTTTTTCTTCTTTTGTTGTGCACTGTAGGGATCAAGGTGCTTGTTTTTAGCAATTTACTATTAAACATTTGCTTTTTGAAGGGCTATATGTACCGAACGCACTTGTTTGTCCCTTGAAAATAATAACTGTATATTTGAATGAGCAAATGTGGGTGCAGTAAGGTCCTATACACTCCTATGGGTACTATGGATCCGTAAAAATCAGAGGTCGTACAGAGCTATAATATAATAGCATACATGAGGCCAAACATAGTGTCACCTAATACATTTATGCAAAATGCAATGAATACACCTTCATTATTCAAATATGGCGTAGATACAGTAGATGAAAATGGATGCCAATAAATAGCAGTATCCATCTTTGTTATAATAACTCAATCATCTATCTTAGTAAATATATTATTTCAGACTGTGACCTACGTAGACCACATTGTCTTCTAAACCAGCATAACGATACAATCATACAAATTAACAGTGCGAGGCCATGAAGATAAATATGCAGAAGTCTACATTTCCTGTGGAGTGAGAGAAGGGATTAAATTGATTTTAATAAAACTTATTTCATGAAAAAGATGAATAAGAATCAATTCCCTTTCATATACAGTATGAAATAACACAACAGAGAACAAGACAGCGCTCATTTACATACATCTTAAATATGCTGGGTGCTTTTATTTGTCTGTTGAGAACATTAAGGGATACATTCTGTATATTTGGTTAGTTCTGATGTAGGATTTCATTTAATTTTGCGAATGACCCTAGCATTGACTATGCAAATACAAGATTGTTCTCGGTGGTATGCTGCTACATGTATTTTCTTACTGTTTAGCCCTTGGTTATGTTATCTTTTATGTATAGTATGAGCTTTGTTCAAGAAGCTGTAGAAAGAAGCGAACATGTAGTGTGTCAGTGATGCAGAACAATGGCATTTGGTACACAGCCTCAAACGCTTTCCAGAGTGCACCATGTGAAAGCACTGCCTTTAGATGTTATATAACGTGCTTTAGTAATTCCATTTATGCTCTCAGTCTTAATGAGGTGTAATAAAGTAGTCACTGGTCAGGAATAAATGCATCATGAACATGGAGGGAACAGGTACAGAAACAATAAAAGTATGTCAGACAAGAAAGTGCCCATTGCTCATAATTTACTTTCAAGGATAGCAAAGCAATGGCTATAATTTAAGTTTTTGCAAATTAAATGGTTACATTATTCTCTTAAGAACATGGCCTACTTTAAGCCACAAGCTGTCACTTTTTGATTTTTCCGTTGATGTAGTCACATATGTGTTTGATATTTGTGCATTGTATCTTTAATAGCATTTTTTTTGATCGGTATTATGCAATAAAAATTGTATTTATATTTTTTTTGGTGAAAAGTAGAAAATATTCAGCAATTCTTCAACTGATTTTGAGGTTTGTCATTGTTTTTATTTTTGCAGTATACCATACATATTATGGGTGCCGTGGGTACTCCAGCTTTGACGCTTGTCATATTGGGAACCTATTCTATTGCTTATATATATTTTGTGTCATATTGCTCATTTGCACAGATGAGCGTCTGGGCGTTCCTCTACGTGGCTTAATTACACAAGTTTCCTACTTCTTTATGCCTTAGATCCTAGCTGGGTCACATATTCTTCTATAATCACATAATTGTTGTGATTGCTGAATTTCCATATATTTATATACACCCTTTTTATCAATGGTACATAATAAACACTTTGTTTTTGTATTTAATATTTACCAGGTGCCTGCTGCTCCTTCTTAACTTATCTGTGACATCTCATTCTATCATGTGTGTTATTTCTGGTCTGTTTTATAAACTTAATAAAATGACCTTGTTTTATAATGTATTGGCTTGCATTTCTATCATTGGTGTTTCTGGTTTGCAGTGCATATGAGCCTTACGACATGGATTTTATCTAAAGGAGTATGCATATTATGTTAATTTTATTCCATATATCAATATGATCAGTGACGAATTTTAGACAATACTTTTGTATCACTGCATTCTAAGATCCCTACGATTTGTGTATTTCCATTGACATAGCTACTGTATGTCAAGTCTTGTTCATTTCCAATGGCAGCATTTTGGGAGTGACAATGGATAATACAGATGGAGCTTAAATCTTTGTGAAACCACTAAGGTGTCAAAGTCAAAATTAGGCCCTACAAGAGGTGAAGTGGCCAGGTTCAGTGGCCAACAGAGTCTAAACTATTTGTTAAATCTTATGGAAGATTTACATTTACACAGTTTTAGAAGCTGAGTACTGCATTTGTGTTTCTGTTTAGCCCCCCAAAAATATGATACTGACAAAACTTCTGACAGAGCCTTGTCAGTGCCATTTAGTATAATGGGAAGATCTGGATGGGACAAATGTGCAGAGATAGGGCAGTATCGTAAGGAAGGAAGCAAGAAGGGGTGGGGGTGATGGCAGCGCTCACTTGTAAGGGTTGTGTAAAGACTCAACACCTGTAGAAGCCTGATTTGCTGTATCTATAGGCCATTGCCAGGAGGAAAGTATGTTCCAGTCAACAGTTGGGAAAGCGGAGATTGTCACGACTTGCTGGCTGTGCTCATGGAAAGGATCATATCCAGAGAGAATAAGCAAGGTTTTTCAATTCAATTTAACATGCTTCACACCAGACAGGACAGGTGCCTTTCCCAAAGTAAAAATTCTTTTTTTTTTAACCTTGATAAAGGCACCAGTCCCATGCTGAAATGTGTTGCTGTGAGTAAAAAAAACCCTTCTTTTATTTTTCTGGATATCATCTTTTCCATGAGCACAGCCTGCACATCATGACAATCTCCCCTTTGCCAGTCAGCATAATGGGATAGGTTGTCACTTTAGACTGCATTTGGCCTCCATTCCCACTGTGTCCATGTTTTTAGGCAAACAAAAATGATTGGTTTATCATGTTTTGTGTTAGTCTAAAAAAAAAATCACTGAAATGGAGTCCGAAGTGACATAGTTTGGACCATTATATTAAATAGTACTGTCAAGAGTTCCAAATCAATACCAGTTTTCAGTAATTTAGACTGAAATCTCAATGCAAGAGCATTTTATAAATGTAATCCAGTGGTCCCTAACCTTTCTTACATGAAGAGCCACAATCAGTTCTGAGAGAGGACCGTGAGTCACATCCCCTTTTTTTCTCTGGAGTAGTGACAGCTTGCTCCCATACCCCTTAAAAGTGGTGACAACCTAAGCCCCTATTACTGTTATAATGACATCCACCGGTATCCACCTTATCTCCATTCAGTATTCTCACATCAAGCATTCCCACCACACTATCACATCCAGCTTCAAGCCCCTTCTCTGACAGGCAGTATCATTGTTTCTCCAGATTAATATACTTAATTTATCTGTAAACCCCCAAGGCCAATATATGCTTCCAGATATGCTCTTTTGTGTTGGGCTATTCACAAAAGTCCCTGCCTAGAGACCCACTCTTCATAGCTGTTTGCTAGACTTGGTGTTAACGCGCCAAGCTGCCAGACAGTCGTGAGCCACAAAACAGGCCCGTGAGCCATATGGGGACCCTTGCTGGAGATGGAGCAAGGGTATAGCAGTTGTACCCTTGCTATTCCCATGCTAAATATTTATAGCACTGCAGGAACTACATCACTTGACAGTCAATGTCCAAAATAATCGGTTTACCTGTACATAGTTAATGACTACTCATGCTAAAATTAGTGGGAATCTCCAACATTTTTGTAATGTGTGCAGACAGCTTCAAATTCAGTGTTTTTTTCATTTACATGTTGATATTAATGACTAAAAATCAGTTGCCCTCTTGCTTTTAGACATTGACATTATACAATGAGTTAGATTAACTAGATAGGGTTTAAATATTTTTTGATTTCTCGGTGTATATAGATTTTTGATTTCTATTCTGCTTTCTGTTGTTTTTTTTAAATAGCTAAATATATCCATTTATAGTAATTTTATTCATAACTATTCTCTTCCACCAGAGTTTGATCAGAAAATGCAATAAAATGTTCTTCGATTTTGAGATTGACCTTCATCAAATTTAAGCATGAGTTGGGTTTGTTTTCTTGACAACAGTAGGATTCTACATATGTGATCCGGATACCTACTTCAGACACAAAAGAATCTATGTATTTTTGAATTTCTAAGAAAGGTAGAAGCAAGAGAAGCATTCACAACAAATTTCCAGGCCCAAGATGATTAATACTTTCAAGATCTATTTGTACCTTTTTCTATAGACCAGCATTTCTATGTCAGTTTTAACAAAAATGGAACATTAGAACGTGGAACTAATTTGTGCTATAATTTGCATAAATGTCTGGCATAAATTATGGTATATTTTTCAGAGTGTAGCGCCTTTCAACTAAACTTCACATTCTAATTCAAAAAGTGTTGAGACATGCATAAGAAAACTGGTCCAAGTCACAAAAGAAATGAGCCTAACTATGCTTATTGTTTTTATTGGTACAATTAGAATTATTTCCCTGAATGTACTAGACTGCATTATTGTAGTATTGCATCATTTTCTATTTTTGGTCCCTGGTCCTTAATTAGAGAAAACTGAATCTGCAAAAAAATTTTAATCAATCAAATTTGCTCAAATTTGGCTAGAAAATTCAATTTACGGTGAATATATTCAATGCAAATTCAATGTGCATTATTATACTCAGAGGTTTCAGCAGCAGCATGATAAACCAACAGTTTAAAAAAATTATACTTACTTTACCCCAGCCATCATTTGTCCCTGTGAGCTCCTTACCTAGTCCTCTATGCAGCTACCTCTACCTGGGCCGTTCGTGTGTTGTCACAGTGGTTTTTGGTGCTTCTACTCTCTGGCATTCACTAGGCCTTATGCAGCATTATGATGTGTTACTCAGCTATGTTATTTCATCATGTTTGGCCCAATGAGGACTAAAGAGCACTGTGAGTCAATCAGTGGGATCCTAGACTCTAAGCATCTTGTGTCATTGTCTTGGGAACAGCCTCTGAGCTCAGTTATTGGCTGCAGCGCTGGTGATGTGATGGTAACACTGCCGACAATAACCGGGAGCAGTAGCGGAGACTCGGCATTGGGCCCGGGGAGGTTAAATGAAGGAATCAGGTTTTATTTAACAAATTGCTGCCAAGAAACAGGACTTTTCCTAAACCGCTCTAATGAAACAGCCACCTCTGTTGCTCATATCAACCAATCATGGTGCAGTATTCTTTTTACTACAGCTGTAAAAAAATTGTTGATTGTTTGCTGTTGGCTACAAAGACAGTTTTGATAAATGCCCCATTATCTTCTAAATATGCAATACAAATTCATAGTTTAGCTGCGCATTCAATGATGTGACAATCGATCAAAGGGTTTATGTTTACATACCACAAGGTCATTAATGCTTATTCACATGATCAAGACACATGTTATTGCTAATTTGTTTATTTTTTAATCACTTATTATGCATTTCCTTTTGTTCGTGCCTGAATGATTATCTCCTTGCATAAAACGGGTCTCTATTGTCCTGTATACTGTTTGTGTACCCCATTTGTGTTTTTTGCCTCTCTGTTGGTTTGGCAATAGTAAACACGTACAGCAAATGCAGATATAAGCATAAATAGATGATGATCTTTCCACGACTGGTGAATGTTTTTACACACAGTTTACAAACACTTTCACCCTACTGATTTGCTTATCTTTCTGCACATGCAGGGCACATCCACTCTTCAATGGTCTCTTTACAAATCCAGATAACCAATGTCTAGTGCTAACAGTCTACCCTATCTGGCTGACAGAAAATAGCAACCTCTTACTTGTCCTTTAGTGTTCATCCTGACCTCCATCATTCCTCCCCTGTTCTAATTACCATTTGATGTAATGTTTTTACACTGCTCTGCATATATATGAAATATTGATGTATTACGCTGCATAAATCAATTGTTACTGAGGCCACAATGACTCTACCTCTGGGATGGCTCCTGATTTAACCATTCCGATCCCATCATTAAGATACAGATGAAGCCAAGATAAATTGTCATTGTGTGACAGCGTTATCTGTTATTTCCATAGGATACATATAACCTTAATGAATGATCTTAACAGAGTGCACAAAAGAAACAACTCAATAACAAATTCAGCTTTGCTCCATCTGTATGTATGAAGTGATGTCTGACACATAGAAAACTCTTATGTCAGATGACTAGTTTAGCAGCATAGGCACCATGCAATGATCCATATAGTTGCCAGACTAATAGACATTGAGGTAGAAAGGTATGGACACATGAAAGATTAATCCAAATAAAATATTGCATTACAATTACTAAAAAGTCCATGTTCATCCTTACTGAGATATATGATCCTTTGGAAAGGAAAACAAAGGCTCTTCGAAAGAACCTGTCATCAGATTTATGCTGCGTAAAAAAGTGCGGCATGAGTCAAACACTGCCTGCATAATTGCAGCCAGGTATATTTTACTCTGCAGCATTTCAGTGTCAACATACTTTCTATATCCTGCCAGAGACTATATGTGTCATCTGACTAGTCTGATGCTGTTCATGAGATCTCATATCATTGCTGAAAAATATCAGTCAGGAGAAGGGTACAACATTTTTTTCCAAGGCATTGGATATACCACAGACTACTGTGAAGCTGGTCTACAAGAAGTGGCTTAGCTTTGGTACAACAATAACATTACCTTGAACTGGGTGTCCCTCAAAATTTGATGAAAACAACTAGAAGCAAATTGGTCTGGGAGGCTGTGAAGAGGCCAAGAGGAACATTAAAGGAGCTGCAGGAATTTAAGGCAAGTACTCACTAAAATAAAGAGAAAAAATCAAGCAAACACCTTGTGTTGCCTGATGGGATGGGCAGCCATGCTTTTTAGCACCTAATGAAGGCATCTATTCAGTGCTGCACTTTTACTATTTGGTTAGAATGGACATTAGCTCTGACAGAATATTTATGAGCGACATTCAGTTAGTGGCCACTGATTACCTGCAGCGGTGATGCAACTAGACTCACAAAAAAATAATTACAAAAGTATTGAAAAAACTGTGTAACATATGAGAAAAAACCATAAAAAGATATACTTTATTATGACATTTAAAAGTAAACAAAAAAATTTAAATACAATACCGAATTACAATGTCACCCCTTCATCCCTGGGGGATTTTTCCTTTTTTGTTTTTTCCTCCCCTTCTTCAAAAGTCATAACTTTTTTACCCCAACCACACCCCTTGGCATTTTTTGTATTTTTCTACCTCACAACCTGGAGTTGTGAACATTTGGTTTTCTTCTTATTGTGAAGCAAACAACAAATAGGACAAAATAACTGAAAACTTCAGTGTGCATAACTATTGACCAGGCTAAAGTAAGTACTTTGTAGAGCCTTACACCTTCAAATCACTTTAGTTAAGTCTCTATTAGCTTTCCACATCCTGCCACAGGGATTTTTGCCCATTCGTCAAGTCAAAACTGTTCCAACTCCTTCAAGTTAAATGGTTTCCTCTGGTGAACATCAATCTTCAAGTCTAACCACAGATTCTCAACTAGATTAAGATCTGGGCTTTCACTTGGCCACTCCAAAACATTTACACATTTCCCCTTAAGCTACTCAAATGTTGCTTTAGCAGTATGTTTTGGTTCATTGTCTTGTTGGAAGGTGAACCTTTGTCCCAGTCTCAAATCACTGACAGACTGAAACGGGTTTTGACAAAGAATATCCCTGTATTTGGCATCATCCATCTTCCTCTCGACTTGGACCATTTTCTCAGTCCCTGCTGCCAAAAAATGAGTGCCAGCCTCCATCAAAAGGCAGGGACATGACATATGACATAACTGTATGTCATATGTTGTAAAGGGGTTAAGCTGACAAAGATATTGAGGTGATTACAATGAAAAGTCACAAACGAAACATGCGTATGCACTGACGAGCAAAATGGTAACAAAGTTTTGAACTTTTGACTTTCAGGATCCATAATTTTTTAGACAATCTCAACTTATGGTTCAGGTCATTGTCCTGCTAGAACACTCTGTCGTCCTTTTCATAATAATAGTACTCAGGTGTACAAAGTAACTGGTATTTTAGGATACTCACATGTAGCTCAGCATTGAAAGTACCATTTATCCTGCTCAAGTATCCAATGCCTTTGGCTGCGAAGCAACCCCATATCATCATGCTTCTTCTGTCAAACTTCCTTCAATATCTTTATTCGTTAGCTCAATTTTCCCTTGTTTCTTCCAGATCCATTTACACCCATCAGAGGCTAGTCTATTTACTTTCCCTTCTTATGACAATTTTAAACTCAAGGCTTCTTCACCTTTTTTCGAGCCACCATGCCAGACTCGTGTAATGTGTGTTGCGTGGCACTTGCATGGACGTCTGTGATCTCACTATTACAATGCATACAACCTGCCTCCACTGCCGTGTTTGCTGTGCCAGAACTGATAGACCTTGTGATAAGCCAATTTGTTGATGCTGATATTTTACCTTGACATCTGTTAGGGTTTGCGGAACGCACCGAATATATTTATTGATGTGATTGGTGCGTTCGCAACCCGGGGTCCACCGTGCAGGAAATATCCTGCCGCTAAGTGAATGGCGGCTCAATATGGTGGTATTAACCAGCTCTGTTAGCTTCACAGAGCGGCCGAGAAAGCAAAGCTCTGTGCCCTGTTAACTCTCACAGAGACACAGGCTAACTACCCAGAAGAGAGCAGTCAGTGGTCATGCATGCACACAACACTCCTCGCCGGAGGTGCCAGCATTCTAGGGGCTTATTTCAGCCGGGTCCCTGAATACTTTCATACACAATCTCCTCGCCAGAGGTGCCAGCATTCTAGGGGCTTATTTCAGCCGGGTCCCTGAACAAATTCATGCATATGACCACAGTGGCGCAAAGCATGTAACTTTAGAAGATACTAGCGCATGGCCGTGCGGCCATGCGAGCCTTAAATAGCAGCAGCACGTACAGGACCTTCCAAAAGAGGACCAATGAGAAACTGCTACAGAGCCTGCATACCTACAGGACCTTCCTAGTAAGACCAATAGATTTGGCTGCAGTACCTGAACATGTGACCCTTGATCTCCAGTGAGAGATCCTACCCTGGGCATGCTCAGTGTGTGCAAAGCAGGACTTAGTCCCAGAAAAGCCTGTTTGCTGTAGATCAGTGCAGGGTACAATAGCAGAGCCTGGAGAGGCAGCAATAACCCTTTGCACTGAATCAGACTCAGTGAGACGCTGGGACCGACGTCTCCGCTGAGCAGGCTCCACTGTGGCCGATGGAGAATGGGAGACCGCAGCAGACACGGATCAAGATTCCCCCTGTGCAGCAAAGGAATCTCGACTCCTAACATTACCCCCCCTCCTAGGGCCCCCCCTCCTTGAGCCTCGCTACGCTCAAAAGCTGCAGTGAGCAGTGGAGCCCGAATGTGCTCCACAGGCTCCCAGGTTCTATCCTCTGGACTGTGACCCTTCCAATCCACCAGATAAAATTTCTTGCCACGTACCACCTTGCACCCCACGATAGCATTCACCTCAAACTCATCTGTGGATGAACCCGATGTCCCGGCAGATGACTCAGAAAACCGGGACAAAAGAACAGGCTTTAAGAGGGAAACGTGAAAGGTATCGGTGATACCAAGGCGTGGAGGAATAGCCAAACGGTAGACCACAGGGTTCACCTGTTCCAGAACCTTGAACGGGCCAATGTATTGAGGCGCAAACTTAGTGGACTCAACTCACAGCCTGATGTTAAGGGCGGAGAGCCACACTTAGTCGCCAGGAGCAAATGTCATAGCGGTGCGCCGTTGTGTATCAGCCGAGACCCTCATTCTCTCCTTGGAGGCCCGGATGGCATCCTGTGTGCAGTCCCAGATGTCATGTGCCTCCACCGCCCAGTCTGCCACCCTAGAATCGGTGGATGACACGAGCATGGGCACAGGGACACGCGGATGCTGGCCGTAATTAAGTAGAAAAGGAGTCTGACCAGTGGAATCGGCTACGGCGTTGTTCAAGGCAAATTCCGCCCAAGGTAGCAAAGATGCCCAGTCATCCTGCCTAGCAGAGACAAAATGACGTAAGTATGTCACCAGAGTCTGATTGGTTCTCTCTACCAACCCATTCGTCTAGGGATGATATGCAGAGGAGAGATTCAGCTCTATGCTGAGTAAACGGCAGAGCTCTCTCCAAAACCGAGACGCAAACTGGGGGCCCCGGTCGCTGACAACTTTATCAGGCATTCCATGTAAGCGGAAGATATGTTTAATGAACAACGCCGCCAAGGCCCGTGCAGAAGGTAACCGTGGTAGCGGCAGCACCAAATGCACCATTTTCGAGAAATGATCGGTGATGACCCAAATGATGGTACAGCCGCGAGACTTGGGCAAACCCACCACAAAGTCCATCCCAACCATCTCCCAGGGCCTGTCTGCCACCGGCATGGGGTAAAGTAACCCAGCAGGACGTTGTCGTGAAGACCGATTCTGGGCGCAGGAGACACATGCCCGAATATAGTCCCCGACGTCACGGGCCATATGCGGCCACCAGTACGTCCTCGCCAAAAGCTCAGATGTCCTCTTGGTTCCAAAATGTCCACCCACTCTGGACGAGTGAGCCCAAGAGAGAACCTCCGGTCGCAAATTCGCTGGTACGAAAGTCTTGCCCAGGGGCACAGACTCTAGCGAAACCGGGGCCACAGTTCTCAGGCTCTCAGAGGGGACAATAAGCCGAGGCTCCTCATCCTCCTCCTCAGATGACACTACGGAGTGGGAGAGAGCGTCGGCATGAATGTTCTTCTCCCCAGAGAGAAAATGGAGAGTAAAATGGAACTGGGAGAAGAACAGGGACCATCTGGCCTGGCGAGAATTCAGCCGCTGGGCCATCTGTATGTACACCAAGTTTTTGTGGTCGGTGAATACTTGGAAGGGAAAGCGAGCTCCCTCCAAGAGGTGTCTCCACTCAGAAAAAGCCAACTTCATTGCTAGCAACTCCCTGTCCCCGATGGAATAATTCCTCTCCGCTGGTGTGAAGGTCTTGGAGAAGAAGAAGCAAGGATGCTTCCGACCTTGAGCATCCTTTTGGAAAAGGACTGCTCCAGCACCAATGGATGAGGCATTCACCTCCATAATAAATGGCTTATCTACATCGGGGCGATGTAGAATAGGAGCGCTAGCGAAGTGTGACTTAATCGAAAGGAATGCCTTGGAGACATGCTCCAACCACAACTTGGGATTTGCTCCCTTCTTGGTGAGAGCAACCAAGGGAGCTACCAAAGTTGAAAAGTGTGGAATGAACTGGCGATAGTAATTGATGAACCCCATAAAGCACTGCACAGCTTTAAGTGAATGGGGTTCCTGCCAGTCCATCACAGCCTGTAGTTTGGCAGGATCCATAGCCAAACCCTGGGCAGAGATGATATAACCCAGGAATGGCAAGGACTCCTGCTCTAACACACACTTCTCCAACTTGGCATAGAGGGAGTTTACCCGTAAGAGGTCGAAGACTTTGTGAACATCTCTCCGGTGGGAGTCAATATCTGGAGAGTAGATGAGAATATCATCCAGATAGACTATGGCGGAGGTGGTGATCATCTCCCGGAAGATGTCATTCACAAAGTCTTGGAAAACGGCTGGGGCACTACAGAGCCCGAAGGGCATCACCATATATTCATAGTGCCCATCCCTGGTGTTAAAGCCGTCTTCCACTCATCCCCCTCACGGATGCGAATCAGGTTATAAGCACCCCGCAGATCTAATTTAGTAAATACCCTTGCTCCCCGTAGCCTATCAAAGATCTCTGATATCAGGGGTAGTGGGTACTTGTTTTTAATGGTGATGGCGTTAAGACCCCTGTAGTCAATGCATGGACGTAATTCTCTGTTGTGAATTTGCTTTTTGCTCCCTCTAGTGGTTACTAGTTTTTTGACTCTGGTTTTTCTGTCATTCCTTTTATCCGCACCTGGGTCGTTAGTTAGGGGTGTTGCTATATAAGCTCCCTGGACCTTCAGTTCAATGCCTGGCAACGTAGTTATCAGAGCTAGTCTGCTGTGCTCTTGTCTACTGATCCTGGTTCCAGTTATATCAGCTAAGTCTGCCTTTTGCTTTTTGCTATTTGTTTTGGTTTTGTATTTTTGTCCAGCTTGTTCCAAATCTATATCCTGACCTTTGCTGGAAGCTCTAGGGGGCTGGTGTTCTCCCCCCGGACCGTTAGACGGTTCGGGGGTTCTTGAATTTCCAGTGTGGATTTTGATAGGGTTTTTGTTGACCATATAAGTTACCTTTCTTTATTCTGCTATCAGTAAGCGGGCCTCTATGTGCTAAACCTGGTTCATTTCTGTGTTTGTCATTTCCTCTTACCTCACCGTCATTATTTGTGGGGGGCTTCTATCCAGCTTTGGGGTCCCCTTCTCTGGAGGCAAGAAAGGTCTTTGTTTTCCTCTACTAGGGGTAGCTAGATTCTCCGGC
Organism: Ranitomeya variabilis; assembly: GCF_051348905.1. Taxonomy (NCBI): domain Eukaryota; kingdom Metazoa; phylum Chordata; class Amphibia; order Anura; family Dendrobatidae; genus Ranitomeya; species Ranitomeya variabilis. The sequence goes on along the minus strand of NC_135237.1, from coordinate 466,565,395 downwards.
TGGCGCGTGTCATCTAGAATCAACGTAGGAATGATCCCCGGCTACTTCTAGTGTTGGCGTTAGGAGTAGATATATGGTCAACCCAGTTACCACTGCCCTATGAGCTGGATTTTTGTATTCTGCAGACTTCCACGTTCCTCTGAGACCCTCGCCATTGGGGTCATAACAGTTTGCCAGGCCAGTATTAAATGTTTAATGCATTGCAGAAGAGGGATTATAAGAAAGAAGATTCTGAGTTTTTTTTTTTTCTCCTTCCCCTTTACCTCAGAGTGGCTATGCTTGCTGCAGACATGAATGTCCAGACCTTGATTACAAGTGTGGACCAGCTGGCTACTCGTGTGCAGGGCATACAAGACTATGTTATCAGAAATCCTAGGTCAGAACCTAAAATACCGATTCCTGAACTGTTTTCCGGAGACAGGTTTAAGTTTAGGAATTTCGTGAATAATTGTAAATTGTTTTTGTCCCTGAGACCCTGTTCATCAGGAGATTCTGCTCAGCAAGTAAAAATTGTTATTTCGTTCTTACGGGGCGACCCTCAGGATTGGGCTTTTTCGCTGGCGCCAGGAGATCCGGCATTGGCTGATCTTGATGCGTTTTTTCTGGCGCTCGGTTTACTTTATGAGGAACCCAATCTTGAGATTCAGGCAGAAAAGGCCTTGCTGTCTATGTCTCAGGGGCAGGACGAGGCTTAAGTGTATTGCCAAAAATTTCGGAAATGGTCCGTGCTGACACATTGGAACGAGTGTGCACTGGCCGCTAATTTTAGAAATGGCCTTTCTGAAGCCATTAAGAATGTTATGGTGGGTTTTCCCATTCCCACAGGTCTGAATGATACTATGGCACTGGCTATTCAAATTGACCGGCGGTTGCGGGAGCGCAAAACCGCAAATTCCCTCATGGTGTTGTCTGAACAGACACCTAATTCGGTGCAATGTGATAGAAAAACCGCAAATTCCCTCATGGTGTTGTCTGAACAGACACCTGATTTAATGCAATGTGATAGAATCCTGACTAGAAATGAGCGGAAAATTCATAGACGCCGGAATGGCTTGTGCTACTACTGTGGTGATTAGTGTTGAGCATTCCGATGCTGCAAGTATCGGGTATCGGCCGATACTTGCTGTATCGGAATTCCGATACCGGGATTCCGATACTCTTGTGGTATCGGGTATCGGGTATCGGAACAACATTAATGTTAAAATGTGTAAAATAGAGAATTAAAATAAAAAATATCGCTATACTCACCTGTCCGACGCAGCCGGGACCTCAGCGCAGGAACCGGCAGCGTTGTTTGTTTAAAATTCCCGCTTTTACATGGTTACGCGAAGTCCCGGCTTGTGATTGGTCAGGGCGGCCATGTTGCCGGGCCGCGGACCAATCACAGCAAGCCGTGACGAAAATACGTCACGGCTTGCTGTGATTGGTCCGCGTCCCGGCAACATGGCCGCCATTAACCAATCACAAGCCGTGACGTCACGGGAGGCTGGAAACGCGCTCATTTTAAAAAGGGCGCGTGTCCAGCCTCCCGTGACGTCACGGCTTGTGATTGGTTGCGTCGCGGTCAACCAATCACAAGCCGGGAGGCTGGACACGCGCCCATTTCAAAATGAGCGCGTCCAGCCTCCCGGCTTGTGATTGGTTGATCGCGGCGCAACCAATCACAAGCCGTGACGTCACGGGAGGCTGGACACGCGCCCATTTCAAAATGAGCGCGTCCAGCCTCCCGGCTTGTGATTGGTTGATCGCGGCGCAACCAATCACAAGCCGTGACGTCACGGCAGGCTGGACACGCGCCCATTTCAAAATGAGCGCGTCCAGCCTCCCGGCTTGTGATTGGTTGATCGCGGCGCAACCAATCACAAGCCGTGACGTCACGGGAGGCTGGACACGCGCCCATTTTAAAATGAGCGCGTGTCCAGCCTCCCGTGACGTCCCGGCTTGTGATTGGTCAGGGCGGCCATATTGCCGGGACGCGGACCAATCACAGCAAGCCGTGACGTAATTTCGTCACGGCTTGCTGTGATTGGTCCGCGTCCCGGCAACATGGCCGACCTGACCAATCACAAGCCGGGAATTCACGTAACCAAGTAATAGCGCGATTTTTAAACAAACAACGCTGCCGGTTCCCTCGCTGAAGTCCCGGCTGCGTCGGACAGGTGAGTATAGCGATATTTTTTATTTTAATTCTTTCTTTTACACATTTATATGGTTCCCAGGGCCTGAAGGAGAGTTTCCTCTCCTTCAGACCCTGGGAACCATCAGGGATACCGTCCGATACATGAGTCCCATTGACTTGTATTGGTATCGGGTATCGGTATCGGATTGGATTCCGATACTGTGACGGTATCGGCCGATACTTTCCGATACCGATACTTTCAAGTATCGGACGGTATCGCTCAACACTAGTGGTGATTCTACACATGTTATCTCAGCATGCTCTAAACGTATAGCTAAGGTTGTTAGTCCTGTCACCGTTGGTAATTTGCAACCTAAATTTATTCTGTCTGTAACTTTGATTTGCTCACTGTCATCTTATCCTGTCATGGCGTTTGTAGATTCAGGTGCTGCCCTGAGTCTCATGGATCTCTCATTTGCTAAGCGCTGTGGATTTACTCTTGAACCATTAGAAAATCCTATTCCTCTTAGGGGTATTGATGCTACACCATTGGCAGCAAATAAACCGCAGTATTGGACTCAGGTTACCATGTGCATGACTCCTGAACACCGCGAGGTGATACGTTTCCTGGTTTTACATAAAATGCATGATTTGGTCGTTTTAGGGCTGCCATGGTTACAGACCCATAATCCAGTCCTGGACTGGAAGGCTATGTCAGTCTCAAGTTGGGGCTGTCGTGGTATTCATGAGGATTCCCTGCCTGTGTCTATTGCTTCTTCTACGCCTTCGGAAGTTCCGGAGTATTTGTCTGATTATCAGGATGTCTTCAGTGAGTCTGAGTCCAGTGCACTGCCTCCTCATAGGGACTGTGACTGTGCTATAGATTTGATCCCAGGCAGTAAATTTCCTAAGGGAAGACTGTTTAATCTGTCGGTACCTGAACATACCGCTATGCGTTCATATATCAAGGAGTCTCTGGAAAAAGGACATATTCGTCCGTCTTCTTCCCCTCTTGGTGCGGGATTCTTTTTTGTGGCAAAAAAGGACGGATCTTTGAGACCTTGTATTGATTATCGGCTTTTAAATAAGATCACTGTCAAATTTCAGTATCCTTTACCGCTGTTGTCTGACTTGTTTGCCCGGATTAAGGGTGCCAAGTGGTTCACCAAGATAGACCTTCGTGGTGCGTACAACCTTGTGCGCATTAAGCAAGGTGATGAATGGAAAACCGCATTCAATACGCCCGAAGGTCATTTTGAGTACTTGGTGATGCCTTTTGGGCTCTCCAATGCGCCTTCAGTTTTTCAGTCCTTTATGCATGACATTTTCCGGAAGTATCTGGATAAATTTTTGATTGTTTATCTGGATGATATTTTGGTTTTTTCTGATAATTGGGATTCGCATGTGGAGCAGGTCAGGTTGGTCTTTAAAATTTTGCGTGAAAATTCTTTGTTTGTCAAGGGCTCAAAGTGTCTCTTTGGTGTACAGAAGGTTCCCTTTTTGGGGTTCATTTTTTCCCCTTCTGCTGTGGAGATGGACCCAGTCAAGGTCCGAGCTATTCTTGATTGGACTCAGCCCTCGTCAGTTAAGAGTCTTCAGAAGTTCTTGGGCTTCGCTAACTTCTACCGTCGTTTTATCGCTAATTTTTCTAGCATTGTGAAACCTTTGACGGATATGACCAAGAAGGGCTCCGATGTAGCTAACTGGGCTCCTGCTGCCGTGGAGGCTTTCCAGGAGTTGAAACGCCGGTTTACTTCGGCGCCTGTTTTGTGCCAGCCTGACGTCTCACTTCCCTTTCAGGTTGAGGTGGATGCTTCGGAGATTGGGGCAGGGGCCGTTTTGTCGCAGAGAGGCCCTGGTTGCTCTGTTATGAAGCCTTGTGCCTTTTTCTCTAGGAAATTTTCGCCTGCCGAGCGAAATTATGATGTGGGCAATCGGGAGTTGTTGGCCATGAAATGGGCATTTGAGGAGTGGCGTCATTGGCTCGAGGGTGCTAAGCATCGTGTGGTGGTCTTGACTGATCACAAAAATCTGATGTATCTCGAGTCTGCTAAACGCCTTAATCTGAGACAGGCCCGCTGGTCATTGTTTTTCTCCCGCTTTGATTTTGTTGTCTCGTATTTACCAGGTTCAAAGAATGTGAAGGCCGATGCTCTTTCTAGGAGCTTTGTGCCTGATGCTCCTGGAGTCGCTGATCCTGTTGGTATTCTTAAAGATGGAGTTATCTTGTCAGCTATTTCTCCGGATCTGCGACGTGTGTTGCAGAGATTTCAGGCTGATAGGCCTGAGTCTTGTCCACCTGACAGACTGTTTGTCCCGGATAAGTGGACCAGCAGAGTCATTTCCGAGGTTCATTCCTCGGTGTTGGCAGGTCACCCGGGAATTTTTGGCACCAGAGATCTGGTGGCCAGGTCCTTTTGGTGGCCTTCCTTGTCAAGGGATGTGCGGTCATTTGTGCAGTCCTGTGGGACTTGTGCTCGAGCTAAGCCTTGCTGTTCTCGTGCCAGCGGTTTGCTCTTGCCCTTGCCTGTCCCGAAGAGACCTTGGACACATATCTCCATGGATTTCATTTCTGATCTTCCGCTATCTCAGGGCATGTCCGTTATCTGGGTGATATGTGATCGCTTCTCCAAGATGGTCCATTTGGTTCCTTTGCCTAAGCTGCCTTCCTCTTCCGATCTGGTTCCTGTGTTTTTCCAGAACGTGGTTCGTTTGCACGGCATCCCTGAGAATATTGTGTCAGACAGAGGATCCCAGTTCGTTTCCAGGTTCTGGCGATCCTTTTGTAGTAGGATGGGCATTGATTTGTCGTTTTCGTCTGCTTTCCATCCTCAGACTAATGGACAGACGGAGCGAACCAATCAGACTTTGGAGGCTTATTTGAGGTGTTTTGTCTCTGCTGATCAGGACGATTGGGTGACATTCTTGCCGTTGGCTGAGTTTGCCCTTAATAATCGGGCTAGTTCCGCCACCTTGGTTTCGCCTTTTTTCTGCAACTCTGGTTTCCATCCTCGCTTTTCTTCGGGTCATGTGGAGCCTTCTGACTGTCCTGGGGTGGATTCTGTGGTGGATAGGTTGCAGCAGATCTGGAATCATGTGGTGGACAACTTGAAGTTGTCACAGGAGAAGGCTCAGCGCTTTGCCAACCGCCGCCGCGGTGTGGGTCCCCGACTACGCGTTGGGGATTTGGTGTGGCTTTCTTCCCGCTTTGTTCCTATGAAGGTCTCCTCTCCCAAATTTAAACCTCGTTTTATTGGGCCTTACAAGATATTGGAAATCCTTAACCCTGTATCTTTTCGTCTGGATCTTCCTGTGTCGTTTGCTATTCACAATGTATTTCATAGGTCCTTGTTGCGGCGGTACATTGTGCCTGTAGTTCCTTCTGCTGAGCCTCCTGCTCCGGTGTTGGTTGAGGGCGAGTTGGAGTACGTGGTGGAGAAGATCTTGGATTCTCGCCTCTCCAGGCGGAGGCTTCAGTACCTGGTCAAGTGGAAGGGCTATGGTCAGGAGGATAATTCCTGGGTGGTCGCCTCTGATGTTCATGCGGCCGATTTAGTTCGTGCCTTTCATGCCGCTCATCCTGATCGCCCTGGTGGTCGTGGTGAGGGTTCGGTGACCCCTCACTAAGGGGGGGGTACTGTTGTGAATTTGCTTTTTGCTCCCTCTAGTGGTTACTAGTTTTTTGACTCTGGTTTTTCTGTCATTCCTTTTATCCGCACCTGGGTCGTTAGTTAGGGGTGTTGCTATATAAGCTCCCTGGACCTTCAGTTCAATGCCTGGCAACGTAGTTATCAGAGCTAGTCTGCTGTGCTCTTGTCTACTGATCCTGGTTCCAGTTATATCAGCTAAGTCTGCCTTTTGCTTTTTGCTATTTGTTTTGGTTTTGTATTTTTGTCCAGCTTGTTCCAAATCTATATCCTGACCTTTGCTGGAAGCTCTAGGGGGCTGGTGTTCTCCCCCCGGACCGTTAGACGGTTCGGGGGTTCTTGAATTTCCAGTGTGGATTTTGATAGGGTTTTTGTTGACCATATAAGTTACCTTTCTTTATTCTGCTATCAGTAAGCGGGCCTCTCTGTGCTAAACCTGGTTCATTTCTGTGTTTGTCATTTCCTCTTACCTCACCGTCATTATTTGTGGGGGGCTTCTATCCAGCTTTGGGGTCCCCTTCTCTGGAGGCAAGAAAGGTCTTTGTTTTCCTCTACTAGGGGTAGCTAGATTCTCCGGCTGGCGCGTGTCATCTAGAATCAACGTAGGAATGATCCCCGGCTACTTCTAGTGTTGGCGTTAGGAGTAGATATATGGTCAACCCAGTTACCACTGCCCTATGAGCTGGATTTTTGTATTCTGCAGACTTCCACGTTCCTCTGAGACCCTCGCCATTGGGGTCATAACAATTCTCCACTCTTCTTCTGCACGAAGAAGAACCCAGCCCCTGCAGGTGACACTGACTTCCTAATAAAACCCCTTGCCAGATTTTCTTGGATATACTGAGACATTGCCTCCATCTCCGGGAGAGATAACGGATAGACTCGACCCCGGGGAGGCTCAGCACCAGGCAAGAGATCGATAGGACAGTCATAGGGGCGGTGAGGTGGAAGGGTCTCCGCAGCCCTTTGGGAGAACACATCTGCATAAGGCCAATAGTGCTTGGGGAGAGAGGAAAGATCTGCGGGTACCTCAGTTGTAGCAACCTGAACGCACTCCCTCTGACATCTATCCTCACAGGATTTACTCCATCCCAAAATTTTCCCTGAGGACCACTCTATATGAGGAGAATGAAAACGAAGCCAGGGTATCCCTAACAGGACCTCATCAACTCCCTCAGGAAGGACCAAAAGAGAAATAATCTCCTGATGTGATGGAGATACAGAAAGAGTGAAAGGGATGGTTTGGTGTGTAATCTGTGAAGGTAGTGTCGATTAGTGTTGAGCGATACCTTCCGATATCGGAAAGTATCGGTATCGGAAAGTATCGGCCGATATCGGCAAAATATCGGATTTCGCCGATACCGATACCCGATACCAATGCAAGTCAATGGGCCGAAAATATCGGAATTAAAATAAACCCTTTCTTTCCTTGTAGGTTCACTCTACATGAAGGAAAACAGCTAAGAATAATGTAGGATGTATTGGGGGAGGTGGCGGAGATATTAAAGGCATAGAGGTTTAGCCCAATCACATAGAATAGCAGGAATTTTAATTTTTTTTTAATATGTTCGGAGTTACAAAGATATTGACTATGTTAAGTTTTTTTTTATTTTGTCAGATATTGATGTTTCACTACTTCCACGCCCTTCACCCTCTTTTTTACTTCTCCCACACTTTCTTCTTCATCATCATCAGCATCTTTGACATCAACTTCTTCTTCACCTTATTCATCTTCTTCTTCATCTTCTACCTATTATTTTTTTTTGTTACATTGTTCATATTCTTTATATTTAACTATTATTCTTCTTCATATTCAACTTCTTCATCATATTCTTATTTGTGACAGGCATTCCCGTAGTTGTTATCTCTAAAAGTTTGAAGATTACACCTTCCATTCTGCCTGTCACAAAAGAGTTACATTTGTCCGCATTCAGTTTGGCCTGCAGCATCAGGCTTTATCCAGGGGCACCACGAGGAGGAACGGACTCACCCCCATACACTGCTTAGTCTTCTTCTGCTTATAATTTAGATAATATCTTTTGCTCTGATATTTAGTGTTATGCTTAATGCTCTTCTGCTCTTTGTTCTGCAGCCTCTTGTTCTTCTGCTTCTCGGTCTCCCATGTCATCGTCGTCTCCAGGGTCATCGTCTCTGGGGTCGTCGTCATCGGGGTGGTCTTCAAGGTCATCGTCTCCAGGGTCGTCGTCATCTCAGTGGTTGTCATCTCTGGTGTCTTCGTCATCTTAGGGGTGGTCTTCCGGGTCGTCGTCTTTAGGGTCTTGAACTTGGAAATGTAGCAGAAGGTACAAGAAGGCTGAGAAAATGCCGAGAAACAGCTGATGGAACTGGAACTCGGATGGCTACCCGAAGGTCCAAGAGCCAATGGAACTACCGAGGACCAGCTGACATTACTGGAACCCGGTTACTAAGCAGGAGGTACCCGTTCCTGAAAGCACTACCAAGGACCACCTGACGTTGGTGGAACTCGGATATCCAGAAGGAGGCACCTAAGCCAAAGGCTCTGCCCGGAACCAGCTGACGGTACTGGAACCAGGATGGGGAGCAGAAGGTACAAGAGCAAAAGACACTGCCGAGAACCAGCTGACGGTACTGGAACCCAGATGGGTAGCCGAAGGTCCAAGAGCCAATGGAACTACCGAGGACCAGCTGACGTTACTGGAACCCGGTTACTAAGCAGGAGGTACCCGTGCCTGAAAGCACTACCAAGGACCACCTAACGTTGGTGGAACTCGGATACCCAGAAGGAGGCACCTAAGCCAAAGGCTCTACCCGGAACCAGCTGACGGTACTGGAACCAGGATGGAGACCTATTCAAGCTTGTCTTCCTAGACCCCAAATAGTGTTGTTGGAGCAAAGGGTCAGCAGGGGGAGCAGAGTGTAGGCCGAAGCCTGCACTGGAGGTCTGTTGTGTCTGCGTGGCGTTTGCAGGACACAATGCTGGCTACACAGCAGGGGAACAGCTGGCGTTGCTGAACCCCACTGACACATTGGCGGGTGTTTTTCTCTGTGCAGCCAGCACTTCCGGGCGCCAACTGGCGGTGTTAGTGCCCAGGGTCTGCAGGAGGAGCAGAGTGTAGGCCGAAGCCTAATTGAACCAATTTTAAAGGTAACCTTTAACCCCCCCTCAGGTGTTACAAACTAGAAGAGCCACACCTTGTGCAGCTGTAATGCTGCACAAGTGAAAGGTTGCTCTTTAAGTTTTGAAACTTGCAGACGCTGAACGAAACACGTATAAAATTTAGCCCCTTATACAGTCAAAACTGTCTTGGAGGCGTGAGTTCCCTTCTTAATGAGACGCAGCACAGCTGTCAAAAAAACCACCTTGGTGCTTGGCGCGGCCTCCTGAGCGTCGCATTTTGCTGTACAGGAGTTTGCGCTGTTGTGTTATCCCTTGGCCCTGCGCTGTTAGCGCTGACAGTCTTCTGACATCATTTCATGTCGGCCGGAGCGGTTCGCGCAGCCCATGAATCCCAGCCCCGCAGTGTCTTTTCATTAATTCACACTGCGGGGCTGGGATTCAAGGCCTTGCGCAGTAAATATGTTCGCCTCTCACTCATGTCCTTACACCTGCTTCAGACTGTGTGGCGTCAGCTGATCCCTTATCTCATGCCATGGCCATGAAGCCACACAGTCTGAAGAAGGCGGAAGGAGATGAGTGACAGGTGAACATATGCACTGCTCATGCCCAGCAATCACACCCTCGCAGTCAAAATAAATAAGACACTGAGGGGCGTTGTGTCGGGCAGGGTGGCTGCAGAGGCGCAGCCAGCCAACCAATGATGTCAGAAGACGGGCAGCGCTACCAAGGGGGTTGCAGCTAGTGTTGAGCGATACCGTCCGATACTTGAAAGTATCGGTATCGGAAAGTATCGGTTGATACCGGCAAAGTATCGGATCTAATCCGATACCGATACCCGATACCAATACAAGTCAATGGGACACCAAGTATCGGACGGTATCCTGTATGGTTCCCAGGGTCTGAAGGAGAGGAAACTCTCCTTCAGGCCCTGGGATCCATATCAATGTGTAAAAGAAAGAATTAAAATAAAAAATAGGGATATACTCAACCTCTGACGAAAACCAGGACTTTACCGCCGTATCCGGGAGCCGTTCTAGCTAAGAATGCGCGCTTGAAGGGCCTTAGATGACATCAAGGCGCTCTGATTGGTCTGTAGCGGTCGCGTGACCGCTACACGACCAATCACAAAGCTGTGATGTCACCTAAGGTCTTTCAAGCGCTTGAAATACCTTAGAAGACGTCACGGCTTTGTGATTGGTCGCGTAGCGGTCACGCGACCGCTACGGACCAATCAGAGCGCCGTGACTAGTGTTGAGCATTCCGATACCGCAAGTATCGGGTATCGGCCGATCCTTGCGGTATCGGAATTCCGATACCGAGATCCGATATTTTTGTGGTATCGGGTATCGGAATCGGAAGTCCCCACAGTGCTAAAATCACTATAATGTAAAGTGGGCGGTGCGTGGGCGGAGACTGCGTGTCTCTGTGCGGGCGGGGTCTGTGCGGGCCTGCCAGGGATCTCATTCTATGCGGCCGGCGCTGTATGCCCAGGCTTGATGCGGCGTGCCGGGGCTTGATGCGGCGTGCCGGGGCTTGATGCGGCGTGGGAGGGCTCTGCGGCGTGCTGGGGGGGGTCTATGCGGCGTGCTGGGGGGGTCTATGCGGCGTGAGGGGCTCTCTGCGGCGTTCTGGGGCGTCTATGCGGCGTGCTGGGGGATCTATGCGGCGTGAGGGGCTCTCTGCGGCGTTCTGGGGCGTCTATGCGGCGTGCTGGGGCATCTATGCGGCGTGCTGGGGGGTCTATGCGGCGTGCGGGGGGGTCTATGCGGCGTGCGGGGGTCTCAGCGGCGTGCTGGGGGGTCTCTGCGGCGTGGGGGGGGTCTCTGCGGCGTGGGGGGGTCTCTGCGGCGTGGGGGGGGTCTCTGCGGCGTGCGGGGGTCTCAGTGCGGGCATCGTCCGATGGGACTACAAGTCCCATCGGGCTATGCCTGCTACACTGACAGTGATTGACACATTAGCCAATGATGGGACAGTAGTAGTCCCATCATCCGGCTAATGTGTTGAATGAAAAAAAAAAAAATACTCCATACATACATTCTACATACATACATACATATAGACATACAGTACATTCATACATTACATACATGACATACATTACATTAAACATAGATTACATACTCACCATTACTTGTCATTTTGATCCCCGAAGCCAGTGTCATCTATAAAAAATGTGAAAAAAACAAACAACCAATATACTCCCTGTCCGCAGAAATCCACGAGTGTCCCACGACGATCTCCCGTGGAGAGCAGCAGCATCAAATAATGCGACCGCTCTCTAGGGGCTCAGAAACACAATGACGGGAGGAAGGTATCCTTCCGCCACTGTATTCCTCCGCCGCTGTAAAAAAAAAAGTCCCTAGTCTCACTTTATGGCATTGCTGTATGAGACATTTTCCCATGCAGCAATTATATAAAGTGACACTTTGAACTCAGGTAACCTCAGTGATGCACTGCAGGAGCCATTGTCTCCTGTCAGTGTGTCACTGAGGGTCCTATAGAGCAGTGACGTCACCCGATGTCACTGTTCTATAGGGGAGATCGTCGTGGGACACTCGTTATTAATTGGACTACGGCGGACAGGTAGTATGCGGTTTATTATTTTACGTTTTTTGCAGGCGCTGAAGTATGGTAAGTATGGTGAAATGAAGAATATTAAAATACTTTTTCCTAATGTGTGCGTGTTTTATTAACCCTTTTCTTACTATTGGATTAATAACGGATAGGCGTCTTATTGACGCCTCTCCGTTATTAACCCGGCTTAATGTCACCTTACGATAGCAAGGTGACATTAACCCCTTATTACCCCATATCCCACCGCTACACGGGAGTGGGAAGAGAGGGGCTAAGTGCCGGAATTGGCGCATCTTACGGATGCGCCATTTTCGGGGCGGCTGCGGACTGGTATTTGTAGCCGGGGGGGGGGGGCCAATATCCATGGCCCCTCTCTAGGCTATGAATATCAGCCCGCAGCTGTCTGCGTAGCCTTTCTGGCTATAAAATATAGGGGGACCCCACGTCATTTTTTTGGGGGGTCCCCCTATTTTAATAGCCAGTAAAGGCTACGCAGACAGCTGCGAGCTGATATTCATAGCAGGCTACAAATATTGGCCCCCGGCCGTCGGCTTTCCCCCTCTGGCGCAGAAAATTGCGCGGGAGCCCACGCCGTTTTTTTCCATTTTTTTTTTTTTTAAATTCAACGCTCATAAAGGCCTCTTTCACCCTTGCGTCAGTACGGGTCCGTCTCTATGCATCGAGCCGACGTACCGACGCACGTTGTGAAATTTGTACACGACGTGGGCAGCGGATGCAGTTTTTCAACGCATCCACTGCCCATTCTGAAGTGCGGGGAGGAGGGGGCAGAGTTTCTGCTGCGCATGCGCAGTAGAAAATGGCAGACGCGACGGACAAAAAAACGTTCACTTGAACGTTTTTTCGTGCCGACGGTCTGCCAAAACTCGACGGATCCGTTGCAGAATGGACGCGACGTGTGGCCATTCGTCGCGATCCGTCGCTAATACAAGTCTATGGGGAAAAAAAATGCATCCTGTGAGCACATTTGCAGGATCCGTTTTTTTCCGCCAGATCCGTTTTTTCAGTCGGATCCGTTGTTTTCCGCCAGATCGGTTTTTTTCCACCGGATCTGTTTTTTTCCGCTAGATCCGTTTTTTTTCCGCCGGATCCGTTTTTTCCTGCCGGATCCATTTTTTTCCGCCAGATCCGTTTTTTCTCATAGAGTTGTAATAGCGCCGGATTGCGCCTGATGGCCACACATTTCATCCGTTTTTTGCAGGATTCGTAAAAAAAAACTTTCCGCCGGACGGAAAACTCATAGGAACGTTTTTTGTCCGTTATTTTTCATGCATGTTTCCATTCAAATCATGCACATTTTCCGTTTATTTATTTTCCAAAAACCTCATCAAAACCTGCATCAAAACTAAACTGCATGAAAAACCGCACCAAAAACCTTCATCAAAAACAGCATCAAAAACCGCACCAAAAACCTGCAGCAAAAAAAGCACCAAAAACTGCATCAAAAACTGAACCAAAAACTACATCAAAAACCGCACCAAAAACATGCAGCAAAAAAGCACCAAAAACTGCATCAAAAACCGCATCAAAAACTGCACCAAAAACCGCACCAAAAACCTGCAGCAAAAAGCACCAAAAACTGCATCAAAAACCGCATCAAAAACTGCACCAAAAACTGCATCAAAAACCGCACCAAAAACCTGCATCAAAAAAAGCACCAAAAACTGCATCAAAAACTGAACCAAAAACTACATCAAAAACCGCACCAAAAACATGCGGTTTTTGATGCAGTTTTTGGTGCTTTTTTGCTGCATGTTTTTGGTGCGGTTTTTGATGTAATTTTTGGTTCAGTTTTTGATACAGTTTTTGGTGCTTTTTTTGATGCAGGTTTTTGGTGCGGTTTTTGATGCAGTTTTTGGTGCTTTTTTGCTGCATGTTTTTGGTGCGGTTTTTGATGTAGTTTTTGGTTCAGTTTTTGATACAGTTTTTGGTGCTTTTTTTGATGCAGGTTTTTGGTGCGGTTTTTGATGCAGTTTTTGGTGCAGTTTTTGATGCGGTTTTTGATGCAGTTTTTGGTGCTTTTTGCTGCAGGTTTTTGGTGCGGTTTTTGATGTAGTTTTTGGTTCAGTTTTTGATGCAGTTTTTGGTGCTTTTTTTGCTGCAGGTTTTTGGTGCGGTTTTTGATGCAGTTTTTGGTGCTTTTTTGCTGCACCAAAAACCGCACCAAAAACCTGCAGCAAAAAAAGCACCAAAAACAGCACCAAAAACCTGCAGCAAAAAAAGCACCAAAAACTGCATCAAAAACCGCATCAAAAACCGCATCAAAAAGCTACATCAAAAACAGCACCAAAAACTGCATCAAAAACCGCATCAAAAACTGCACCAAAAACCTGCAGCAAAAAAGCACCAAAAACTGCATCAAAAACGGCATCAAAAACCTGCAGCAAAAAAAGCACCAAAAACTGCATCAAAAACCTCAACAAAAAGCTACATAAAAAACAGCACCAAAAACTGCATCAAAAACCGCACCAAAAACCTGCAGCAAAAAAAGCACCAAAAACTGCATCAAAAACTGAACCAAAAACTACATCAAAAACCGCACCAAAAACATGCAGCAAAAAAGCACCAAAAACTGCATCAAAAAACGCATCAAAAACTGCACCAAAAACTGCATCAAAAACCGCACCAAAAACCTGCAGCAAAAAGCACCAAAAACTGCATCAAAAACCGCATCAAAAATTGCACCAAAAACTGCATCAAAAACCGCACCAAAAACCTACAGCAAAAAAGCACCAAAAGCTGCATCAAAAACTGCATCAAAAACAGCACCAAAAACCTGCAGCAAAAAAAGCACCAAAAACTGCATCAAAAACCGCATCAAAAAGCTACATCAAAAACAGCACCAAAACCTGCATCAAAAACCGCATCAAAAACTGCACCAAAAACTGCATCAAAACCTGCATAAAAAACTGGTGCAGTTTTGATGCGGTTTTTGATGCAGTTTTTGCTGCAGGTTTTTGGTGCGGTTTTTGATGCAGTTTTTGGTGCAGTATTTGATGCAGTTTTTGGTGCTTTTTTTGCTCCAGCTTTTTGATGCGGTTTTTGATGCAGTTTTTCGTGCAGTTTTTGATGCGGTTTTTGATGCAGTTTTTGGTGCCTTTTTGCTGCAGGTTTTTGGTGCGGTTTTTGATGCAGTTTTTGGTGTTGTTTTTGATGTAGCTTTTTGATGCGGTTTTTGATGCAGTTTTTGGTGCTTTTTTTGCTGCAGTTTTTTGGTGCTGTTTTTGATGCAGTTTTTGGTGCTGTTTTTGATGTAGCTTTTTGATGCGGTTTTTGATGCAGTTTTTGGTGCTTTTTTTGCTGCAGTTTTTTGCTGCAGTTTTTTGGTGCGGTTTTTGATGCAGTTTTTGATGCAGTTTTTGGTGCTTTTATGCTGCAGGTTTTTGGTGCGGTTTTTGATGCAGTTTTTGGTGCGGTTTTTGATGCAGTTTTTGGTGCGGTTTTTGCTGCAGGTTTTTGGTGCGGTTTTTGATGCTGTTTTTGATGCAGGTTTTTGGTGCGGTTTTTCATGCAGTTTTGATGCAGGTTTTGATGAGGTTTTTGGAAAATAAATAAACGGAAAATGTGCATGATTTGAATGGAAACATGCATGAAAAATAACGGACAAAAAACGTTCCTAAGAGTTTTCCGTCCGGCGGAAACAGGTTTTTTTAACGAATCCTGCAAAAAACGGATGAAATGGGTGGCCATCAGGCGCAATCCGGCGCTATTACAACTCTATGAAAAAAAACGGATCTGGCGGAAAAAAATGGATCCGGCAGGAAAAAACGGATCTGGCGGAAAAAAACGGATCTGGTGGAAAAAAACGGATCCGGTGGAAAAAACCAGATCTGGCAGAAAAAAACGGATCCAATGTAAAAAAATTGGATCTGGCGGAAAAAAACGGATCCGGTGGAAAAAAAACGATCTGGCGGAAAACAACGGATCCGACTGAAAAAACGGATCTGGCGGAAAAAAACGGATCCTGCAAATGTGCTCGCAGGATGCATTTTTTTCCCCATAGACTTGTATTAGCGACGGATCGCGACGAATGGCCACACGTCGCGTCCGTTCTGCAACGGATCCGTCGAGTTTTGGCGGACCGTCGGCACGAAAAAACGTTCAAGTGAACGTTTTTTTGTCCGTCGCGTCTGCCATTTTCTACTGCGCATGCGCAGCAGAAACTCTGCCCCCTCCTCCCCGCACTTCAGAATGGGCAGTGGATGCGTTGAAAAACTGCATCCGCTGCCCACGTCGTGTACAAATTTCACAACATGCGTCGGTACGTCGGCTCGACGCATAGCGACGGACCCGTACTGACGCAAGGGTGAAAGAGGCCTTTATGAGCGTTGAATTTAAAAAAAAATAAAAAATGGAAAAAAACGGCGTGGGCTCCCGCGCAATTTTCTGCGCCAGAGGGGGAAAGCCGACGGCCGGGGGCCAATATTTGTAGCCTGCTATGAATATCAGCTCGCAGCTGTCTGCGTAGCCTTTACTGGCTATTAAAATAGGGGGACCCCCCAAAAAAATGACGTGGGGTCCCCCTATATTTTATAGCCAGAAAGGCTACGCAGACAGCTGCGGGCTGATATTCATAGCCTAGAGAGGGGCCATGGATATTGGCCCCCCCCCGGCTACAAATACCAGTCCGCAGCCACCCCGAAAATGGCGCATCCGTAAGATGCGCCAATTCCGGCACTTAGCCCCTCTCTTCCCACTCCCGTGTAGCGGTGGGATATGGGGTAATAAGGGGTTAATGTCACCTTGCTATCGTAAGGTGACATTAAGCCGGGTTAATAACGGAGAGGCGTCAATAAGACGCCTATCCGTTATTAATCCAATAGTAAGAAAAGGGTTAATAAAACACGCACACATTAGGAAAAAGTATTTTAATATTCTTCATTTCACCATACTTACCATACTTCAGCGCCTGCAAAAAACGTAAAATAATAAACCGCATACTACCTGTCCGCCGTAGTCCAATTAATAACGAGTGTTCCACGACGATCTCCCCTATAGAACAGTGACATCGGGTGACGTCACTGCTCTATAGGACCCTCAGTGACACACTGACAGGAGACAATGGCTCCTGCAGTGCATCACTGAGGTTACCTGAGTTCAAAGTGTCACTTTATATAATTGCTGCATGGGAAAATGTCTCATACAGCAATGCCATAAAGTGAGACTAGGGACTTTTTTTTTTACAGCGGCGGAGGAATACAGTGGCGGAAGGATACCTTCCTCCCGTCATTGTGTTTCTGAGCCCCTAGAGAGCGGTCGCATTATTTGATGCTGCTGCTCTCCACGGGAGATCGTCGTGGGACACTCGTGGATTTCTGCGGACAGGGAGTATATTGGTTGTTTGTTTTTTTCACATTTTTTATAGATGACACTGGCTTCGGGGATCAAAATGACAAGTAATGGTGAGTATGTAATCTATGTTTAATGTAATGTATGTCATGTATGTAATGTATGAATGTACTGTATGTCTATATGTATGTATGTATGTAGAATGTATGTATGGAGTATTTTTTTTTTTTTTCATTCAACACATTAGCCGGATGATGGGACTACTACTGTCCCATCATTGGCTAATGTGTCAATCACTGTCAGTGTAGCAGGCATAGCCTGATGGGACTTGTAGTCCCATCGGACGATGCCCGCACTGAGACCCCCCGCACGCCGCAGAGACCCCCCCCACGCCGCAGAGACCCCCCCCCACGCCGCAGAGACCCCCCCCCACGCCGCAGAGACCCCCCAGCATGCCGCAGAGACCCCCGCACGCCGCTGAGACCCCCACACGCCGCATAGACCCCCCCGCACGCCGCATAGACCCCCCAGCACGCCGCATAGACCCTCCCAGCACGCCGCATAGACCCCCCAGCATGCCGCATAGACGCCCCAGAGAGCCCCTCACGCCGCATAGACGACCCAGAACGCCGCAGAGAGCCCCTCACGCCGCATAGACCCCCCAGCACGCCGCTTAGACCCCCTCACGCCGCATAGACCCCCCCAGCACGCCGCAGAGCCCTCCCACGCCGCATCAAGCCCCGGCACGCCGCATCAAGCCTGGGCATACAGCGCCGGCCGCATAGAATGAGATCCCTGGCAGGCCCGCACAGACCCCGCCCGCACAGAGACACGCAGTCTCCGCCCACGCACCGCCCACACTCTCCCCCCCTCCAGAACCCCATATAGAAGGACAGAAAGGGCTGATTTACCGTCCGATACTTGAGTCCCATTCACTTGTATTGGTATCGGGTATCGGTATCGGATTAGATCCGATACTTTGCCGGTATCGGCCGATACTTTCCGATACCGATACTTTCAAGTATCGGACGGTATCGCTCAACCCTAGCCGTGACGTCATCTAAGGTCCTTCAAGCGTGCATTCGTAGGTACAACGGCTCCCGGTTACGGCGGTAAAGTCCAGGGGCCGCCGGAGAGGTGAGTATATCCCTATTTTTTATTTTAATTCTTTCTTTTACACATTGATATTAATCCCGATACCGATTCCCGATACCACAAAAGTATCGGATCTCAGTATCGGAATTCCGATACCGCAAGTATCGGCCGATACCCGATACTTGCGGTATCGGAATGCTCAACACTAGTTGCAGCATGTCATTACAAAGGAAAATCACACCTCAGGACGGTTTAATGGTATCAGGGGACACATTTTACACGTGTTGCGTTCGGCGTGTGCAAGGAGAATAACTTAATGGGCCACATTGTACAAATGCAGCATTACTGCTGTACAAGGTGGCTGTTATACATGCCAACACCTGGGGGGGACAGGTTCCCTTCAATTTCAGTTCTTGTGTCTGCGTGGCATTTGCAGGACACGATGCCAGCTACACAGCAGGGGAACAGCTGGCGTTGCTGAACCCCACTGACACATTGGCGGGTGTTTTTCTCTGTGCAGCCAGCACTTCCGGACACCAACTGGAGGTGTTAGAGCCCAGGGACAGCAGGAAGAGCAGAGGGAGCAGAGTGTAGGCCGGAGCTTGCACTGGAGGCAGTTTTAGGTCTGTTGTGTCTGCGTGGTGTTTGCAGGACACGTTGCCAGCTACACAGCAGGGGCACAGCTGGCGTTGCTGAACCCCACTGACACATTGGCGGGTGTTTTTCTCTGTGCAGCCAGCACTTCCGGGTGCCAACTGGCGGTGTTAGAGCCCAGGGTCAGCAGAAGGAGCAGAGGGAGCAGAGTGTAGGCCTGAAGCCTGCACTGGAGGCAGTTTTAGGTCTGTTGTGTCTGCATGGCGTTTGCAGGACATGTTGCCGGCTACACAGCAGGTGAACAGCTGGCGTTGCTGAACCCCACTGACACATTGGCGGATGTTTTTCTCTGTGCAGCCAGCACTTCCGGGCACCAACTGGCGGTGTTAGAGCCCAGGGTCTGCAGGAGGAGCAGAGTGTAGGCCGAAGCCTAATTGAACCAATTTTAAAGGTAACCTTTAACCCCCCCTCAGGTGTTACAAACTAGAAGAGCCACACCTTGTGCAGCTGTAATGCTGCACAAGTGAAAGGTTGCTCTTTAAGTTTTGAAACTTGCAGACGCTGAACGAAACACCTATAAAATTTAGCCCCTTATACAGTCAAAACTGTCTTGGAGGCGTGAGTTCCCTTCTTAATGAGACACAGCACAGCTGTCAAAAATCCCACCTTGGTGCTGGGCGCAGCCTCCTGAGCGTCGTTATTAGCTGTACAGCAGTCTGCGCTGTTGTGTTATCCCTTGGCCATGCGCTGTTAGCGCTGCCCGTCTTCTGACATAATTTCATGTCGGCCGGTGCGGTTCGCGATGCCCATGAATCCCAGCCCCGCAGTGTCTTTTCATTAATTCACACTGCGGGGCTGGGATTCTTGGCCTTGCGCAGTCAATATGTTCGCCTCTCACTCGTGTCCTTACACCTGCTACAGACTGTGCGGCATCCGCTGATCCCTTATCGCATGCCGCGGCCATGAAGCCGTACAGTCTGAAGAAGGCGGAAGGAGATGAGTGACAGGTGTAGAAATGCACTGCTCATGCCCGTCAATCACACCCTCGCAGTCAAAATAAATAAGACACCGAGGGGTGTTGTGTCGGGCAGGGCGGCCGCAGAGGCGCAGCCAGCCAACCAATGATGTCAGAAGATGGGCAGCGCTGCCAAGGGGGTTGCAGCATGTCATTACAAAGGAAAGTCACACCTCAGGGATGGTTTAATGGTATCAGGGGACACATTTTAAACGTGTTGCGTTCGGCGTGTGCAAGGAGAATAACTTAATGAGCCACCTTGTACAAATGCAGCATTACTGCTGTACAAGGTGGCTGTTATAGATGCCAACGCCTGGGGGGGACAGGTTCCCTTCAATTTCAGTTCTTGTGTCTGCGTGGCGTTTGCAGGACACGATGCCGGCTACACAGCAGGGGAACAGCTGGCGTTACTGAACCCCACTGACACATTGGCTGGTGGTTTTCTCTGTGCAGCCAGCACTTCCCGGCACCAACTGGCGGTGTTAGAGCCCAGGGACAGTAGGAGGAGCAGGCTGGAGGTATTGCTGCAACACAGCAGGGGAGCAGCTGGCGTTACTGAACCCCAATAACAGAGGAGCGACTGTTGACTGTGCAGACAGCACTTCTGGGCAGCAACTGGCGGTGTTGAAGCCCAGGGACAGCAGGAGGAGCAGATTTGTTTTGCCAGATACACAGCTGGGAATCAGCTGACGTTACTGAAACCCAATAACACGGCTGCAAGTGTTAACTGTGCAGCCAGCACTTCTAGGCACCAACTGGCGGTGTTAGAGCCCAGGGACAGCAGGAGGAGCAGAGGAACACAGTGTAGGCCAAAGCCTGATTGTAGCAAGTCGAAAGGGAACCTTTAACCCCCCCAAGGTGTTTGTAGCTGAAAGAGCCATCTTGTGCAGCACTAAGGACGCAAAATTAAAAGGTGGCTCTTTTAATTATGCTCCTTGCAAACACAGAACTAAACACTTATAAAATGTGTCCCCTGATAGCGTGAGACCGTCCCGGAGGTGGGACTTTCCTTCGTAATGGGACGCAGCTCAGCCTTCATTCCTACCCCCTTGGTGGTGTGCGCCGCCTCCTCAGCGTTGTTTGAATCTGTCCTGGAGCCTGCGCTGTTATGTTATCCCTTGGCCAGGCACACTTAGCGCTGCACGTCTTCTGACATCATTCAGGTGTCAGGCTGGCAGCGCCTGTGCGGCCACGCTGCCTGAGATCCCACCTCGCAGTGTTGTCTAATGTAATCCCACTGTGGGCCTGGGATCCAAGGGCATGCGCAGTGCATATCCTCGCCTCTCACTCCCCTCCCTCCGGTTTCTTCAGACTGTGCGGCATCACGGCCGTGGCATGCTATTAGGGATCAGCTGACGGTGTAGAGTCTGAAGAAGGCGGAGGGAGATGAGTGAGAGCCTGAGGTGAAGATATGCACTGCGCATGCCCATGGATCCCAGGCCTGCAGTGTGATTAAATCAGAAGACACTGCGAGGCGGGATCTCGGCCAGCGCGGCCGCACATCCGCAGTCAGCCTGACACCAAATGATGTCAGAAGACGGGCTGCGCTATGTGTGCATGGCCAAGGGACAACATAACAGAGCAGGCTCAGGGACAGAATCAAACAACGCTGAGGAGGCGGCGCACGGCACCAAGGGGGTAGGAATGACGGCTGTGCTGCGTCCCATTATGAAGGAAAGTCCCACCTCCGGGACGGTTTTATGGTATCAGTGGACACATTTTATAAGTGTTAAGTTCTGCGTGTGCAAGGAGCTAAACTAAAAGATCTACCTTTTCCAAGGGCAGCATAACTGCTGCACAAGGTGGCTCTTTCAGTAACAAACGCCTGGGGGGGACAGGTTCCCTTAAATTTTTGTTGTGCCAGCGTGGCGGTCGCATGACACGTTGCCGGATACACAGCAGGGGAGCAGCTGACGTTACTGAACCCCACTAACACATTGGCGAGGTGTTTGGCTCTGTGCAAACAGCACTTCCGGGCAACAACCAGCAGTGTTGGAGCCCAGGGACAGCAGGAGGAGCAGAGTGTAGGCCGAAGCCTGCACTGGAAGCATGTAAATGTCTGTTAGTGTGCCAGCGTGGTGGTCACATGACACGTTGCCGCACACACATCTGGGGAGCAGCTGACGTTACTGAACCCCAATAACAGAGGAGCGACTGTTGACTGTGCGGACAGCACTTCCAGGTACCAACTAGCAGTGTTAGAGCCCAGGGACAGCAGGAGGAGCAGATTGGAGGTATTGCCGCACACACAGTTGGGGAGCAGCTGACGTTACTGAACCCCAATAACAGAGGAGCGACTGTTGACTGTGCGGACAGCACTTCCAGGCACCAACTAGCGGTGTTAGAGCCCAGGGACAGCAGGAGGAGCAGATTGGAGGTATTGCCACACACACAGCTGGGGAGCAGCTTACGTTACTGAACCCCAATAACAGAGGAGCGACTGTTGACTGTGCGGACAGCACTTCCAGGCACAAACTAGCAGTGTTAGAGCCCAGGGACAGCAGGAGGAGCAGATTGGAGGTATTGCCGCACACACAGCTGGGGAGCAGCTGACGTTACTGAACCCCAATAACACAGGAGCGACTGTTGACTGTGCGGACAGCATTTCCAGGCACCAACTAGTGGTGTTAGAGCCAAGGGACAGCAGGAGGAGCAGAGGAACACCATGTAGGCCGAAGCCTGATTCGAGCAAGTCGTCAGCAAATTTGTAGCTGAAAGAGCCAGCTTGTGCAGCACAAAGGATGCAAAAGGAAAAGGTGGCTCTTTTAATTATGCTCCTTGCAAACACAGAACTAAACACTTATAAAATGTGTCCCCTGATACTGTGAGACCGTCCCGGAGGTGGGACTTTCCTTCGTAATGGGACGCAGCACAGCCGTCATTCCTACCCCCTTGGTGGCGTGCGCCGCCTCCTCAGCGTTGTTTGAATCTGACCCGGAGCCTGCGCTGTTATGTTATCCCTTGGCCAGGCGCACTTAGCGCTGCCCATCTTCTGACATCATTTGGTGTCAGGCTGGCTGCGCCTGTGCGGCCCCGCTGGCCAAGATCCCGCCTCGCAGTGTCATCTAATGTAATCCCACTGCGGGCCTGGGATCCGTGGCCATGCGCAGTGCTTATCCTCGCCTCTCACTCCCCTCCCTCCGGCTTCTTCAGACTGTGCGCCGTCACGGCCGTGGCATGCTATTAGGGATCAGCTGACGGCGCACAGTCTGAAGAAGGCGGAGGGAGATGAGTGACAGCCTGAGGTGAAGATATGCAATGCGCGTGGCCATGGATCCCAGGCCCACAGTGTGATTAAATCAGAAGACACTGCGAGGCGGGATCTCGGCCAGCGCGGCCGCACATCCGCAGTCAGCCTGACACCAAATGATGTCAGAAGACGGGCTGCGCTAAGTGTGCCTGGCCAAGGGATAACATAACAGCGCAGGCTCCGGGACAGAATCAAACAACGCTGAGGAGACGGCGCACGCCACCAAGGGGGTAGGAATGACGGCTGTGCTGCATCACACTACGAAGGAAAGTCCCACCTCCGGGACGGTTTTATGGTATCAGTGGACACATTTTATAAGTGTTAAGTTCTGTATGTGCAAGTAGCTAAACAAAAATAGCTACCTTTTCCTTGTGCAGCATTACTGCTGCACAAGGTGGCTCTTTCAGTAACAAATGCCTGGGGGGGGGGACAGGTTCCCTTAAATTTCAGTTGTTGTGTCAGTGTGGCGGTCGCAGGACACATTGCCGACTACACAGCTGGGGATCAGCTGACGTTACTGACACCCAATAACACTGGGTCATATGTTTTGACTGTGCAGACGGCACTTCTGAGCCTCAACTGGCGTTGTTGGAGCCCAGGAATTACAGTTCAGGTGGTAGAAAGATGAACACAACAGGAGACCTGGATACTGTAGACAGTCACCCAATTATTTAATCAGGAAGAGGAGTGGCAAATTCCTGCGAGATCCAGGCCTGGTTCATTTTCAGGAAAGTAAGCCGGTCAACGTTATCGGAGGATAGTCGCATGCGACGATCTGTTAGTACACCACCTGCAGCACTAAAGACGCGTTCCGATAATACACTAGCAGCAGGGCAAGCCAGCACCTCCAATGAATACTGGCTTAGCTCTGGCCATGTATCCAGCTTAGAGACCCAAAACTTGAAAGGGGAAGAGCCGTCTGGGAGTACAGTAAGAGGGCAAGACATGTAGTCTGTCACCATCTGACGGAACCGTTGCCTCCTGCTGACTGGAGCCGTCTGTGATGGTGTAGGCATTTGTGGCGGGCACACTAAACTGTGCCACAGTTGCGCCATACTGGTCTTGCCTTGGGCAGAGGCACTGCTTCTGCTCCCTCTTTGTGCAGAGCCTCCTCCACTGCCTGGACGCACTGAGCTGCTTTGAAAAGCACTAGCAGCACTTCTCTCAGTTGGACTGGAGAAGATGATGGAATTCACCAGTGTGTCTTGGTACTCCCGCATTTTATGATCCCGGTTCAACAGTGCGATGAGGCTTTGTACGTTGTCCTGGTAGCGAGGATCGAGGAGGGTGTACACCCAATAATCAGCCATGTTGAGAATGTGGGCGATGCGCCGGTCGTTTCTCAGGCACTGCAGCATGTAATCAACCATGTGCTGCAGACTGCCAACTGGCCAAGAAACGCTGTCCCCTGCTTGAGGCGTGAGCTCTGCCCGCTCTTCATCACCCCACCCTCACTGTACACACTGACTACTGGACAATTGTGTAACTCCCTCCTCTGGACGGATGTCTTCCTCCTCCATTGACTCCTCCTCATCCTCCTCACAAAGTGTCCCCTGCCTACGCGTTTGTGAGGAACCACGTGGTGCTGACTGTCCAGAAGGTGATGGAAATGGTGAGTCCTCATCCTCCACCTCTTCCACAACATCATCCCTTAGCGCTTGCAGTGTTTGTTGAAGCAAGCTGATAAGGGGGACAGTCATGCTGACTAGTGCATCATCTGCACTCACCATCCGCGTGGAATAATCGAAGGGACGCAAAACCTGGCAGACATCCTTCATAGTGGCCCACTCTGTGGTTGTGAAGTCTGAACAGCGCGGAGTGCGACTTCTTTGTGCCTGATGCAGCTGGTACTCCATTACTGCTTGCTGCTGCTCACACAACCGCTCCAACATATGTAACGTGGAATTCCACCTGGTAGGTAGGTCACATATGATGCGATGTTCCGGAAGGCAGAATCGGCGCTGCAGAGCTGCAATGCGCGATCTTGCCGTGCTGGAACGCCGCAAGTGAGCACACTCTAGGCGGACCTTGTGCAGCAGTGCGTCAAGATCCAGATAGTCCCTTAAAAAACTCTGCATGACCAAGTTGAGCATGGGATGTGAGTGAGGTTGCCGAGGCCCAGAGCTGCCACCAGATTTCGGCCATTGTCACACACTACCATGCCTGGCTGGAGATTCGCTGGCACAAGCCACACATCGCTCTCCTGCTTGATGGCATTCCAGAGCTCCTGCGCTGTGTGGCTTCGATTCCCGAAATAAATTAATTTCAAGATGGCCTGTTGACGTTTGGCCATGGCTGTGCTCATGTCGGTCGTAACAGGTAAACGTTCACGGGTCCATGTGGAGGTGGACTGTGACGGCTCCTGCAGCGATGTTTCTGAGGAACTTGTGTATGAGGAGGAGTCAATGCGTACAGATTGGATTCCTGCAATCCTTGGAGTGGGCAGGACACGTCCTGCGCCACTCGCACGATCTGTACCTGGCTCAACAACATTAACCCAATGGACAGTGAGGGAAAGGTATCGCCCCTGTCCATGGTGACTGGTCCACGCATCTGTGGTGAGGTGGACCTTGCTACTGACGGCGTTCAGTAGCGCGTGTTTTATGTGTCCCTCCACATGCTTGTGCAGGGCAGGGATGGCTTGCCTGCTGAAATAAAAGCGGCTGGGCACATTGTACTGTGGGACTGCCAATGCCATCAAGTCACGGAAGCTGTCAGTCTCCACCAGCCTGAATGACAGCATTTCCAGTGACAGAAGTTTGGCAATGCCTGCATTCAGAGCATGTGCTCGTGGGTGGTTTGACGAGAATGGCCGCCTTTTCTCCCATGCCTGTACTACCGATGGCTGTAGACTGGCCTGGGAGTGTGAGGATGACTGGGAACGTGGTGCTGGGGGTGGAATTACAGTGGGTCTCTGGACAACAGTGCCAGAGGTTCTTCCATGGCGATCCTGGGAGGAAGCCAAACCAGCTGTGTGTGAGCTGGAGGAAGAGGCAACACGAGCTGAAGAGGTGGTAGCTGCCGCTGTTGGTTGGCCTAGCTCTTCAGTGTGTTTTTGTAACTCCGCCGCGTGCCTGGTCCGCACATGTTTCCACATATTTGAGGTATTGAGGCTGCTGACATTTCTCCCTCTTTTGATTTTCTGATGACACACCTTGCATTTCACAAAGCAAATATCATCTGCAACTGTGTCAAAAAAGGCCCAGGCACTGCAAGTCTTGGGAGCACCCTTTTTGGCTGTTGGAAAAGGCATGCTCCTAACGGGTGCCGAAGTGGAGGCTACAGGCTCTGCAGTCTTCCCCCTCCCTCTCCCTCTTTGGCCCGTTCGGGGAATCTCTTCCTCAGAGCTGCTCCCACCACCTTCCTGTCCCTCACGCCACGATG
Source organism: Ranitomeya variabilis (assembly GCF_051348905.1). Classification (NCBI taxonomy): domain Eukaryota; kingdom Metazoa; phylum Chordata; class Amphibia; order Anura; family Dendrobatidae; genus Ranitomeya; species Ranitomeya variabilis. The sequence continues at coordinate 466,539,310 of NC_135237.1, read as the reverse complement.
GGTCAAGGACCTCATCATCTACACTACCCTCTGCCAACAACTGCTCCTCCTGGGTAGTCTCAGCAGCACAGCACGCACCAGAAAGTGGCACCTGAGTGTCATCATCAGCGGATGCGTACTGCGGTGTGGTGACCAGAGGCACTGGCCCACCCGCCTCTTCAGACTCAGAGAGAAAAAGCTGTTGGGCATCACTGCACACTGCCTCTTCTTCCATTTATCCAATGCTGCTTGGCTGGCCCCCTGTTTCCAAGCCAAGAGATTCAGAGAACAGAAGTAGAGACGGCTCCTGTCCTGGGCTCTCTGACTGCCTGTGCAATTTATCAGGTGGTGAAGAGACAGATGGGTGCTCTCCAGTGCTCTGAGCATGAGAGGATGTGGCACTAATTGAAGTCAATGCGTTAGCTGCCATCCATCCGACAACGGCAGTGTACGGCGCTCTCCGACAAAGCTGCGCATGAAGGACTGTTCCCTGCTGAAACTGGGTGATGATGAGACACCGGTGCCCGCAGCAGGCACAGAATCCCCACGTCCTCTCCCTGCTCCATGCCCACGCCCACGTGCCTTACTCCCTGCCTTCTTCATCTTGGTTGACTGATAAAGATAAGCAGAAAAGTACTAACGGCTTAGTGTGCTTATTCCTGAACAGCTCCTAACAGGTTTAAGAAACACTAATTTTCTAAAGTGTGGACTAGACTTTAATATGAGCTAATGTAGCCTACACAACTGTAAAGTGGTGTTTGGTGAACTTTATTAGTTATTTATTTTTGGGGGGCTGAACTGACAACAGGGCGAGCTGCACTCACACGGAGACCGTGCAGACAGCCGTAAACTGCGCTGCAAGGCCCAAAAAAACTCCTCTACGTTATCCTATGTAGTGTTTTTCCACAATTTAGCTGGATACGGGTGGAAAGCCACTAATAGGAATTATTTTAAAAAATGTGAAACGGGCTGCACTATTTGCTAAAAAGGACAATGTATTTTACGCTATGAGGCAGTGACGCACCCTGAGCTGGATACAACCGGCTGTGGCTGCACACAGACTACGAGGCGAGCTGCACTCACACGGAGACCGTGCAGACAGCCGTAAATGGCGCTGCAAGGCCCAAAAAAACCTCCTCTACGTTATCCTATGTAGTGTTTTTCCACAATTTAGCTGGATACGGGTGGAAAGCCACTAATAGGAATTATTTGAAAAAATGTGAAGCGGGCTGCACTATTTGCAAAAAAGGACAATGTATTGTGCGCTATGAGGCAGTGACGCACCCTGAGCTGGATACAACCAGCTGTGGCTGCACACAGACTGCAGGGCGAGCTGCACTCACACGCAGACCGTGCAGACAGCCGTAAACGGCACTGCAAGGCCCAAAAAACCTCCTCTACGTTATCCTATGTAGTGTTTTTCCACAATTTAGCTGGATACGGGTGGAAAGCCACTAATAGGAATGATTTGAAAAAATGTGCAGCGGGCTGCACTATTTGCAAAAAAGGACAATGGAATGGATAGAACAGTATGAGACAGTGAACCACCCTGAGCTGAATACAACTGGCTATTGCTGCACACAGACTAGAGAGTGGGCTGCACTCACACACACACACACACACACACACACAGAGACCTTGCAGATCGCTGTGAAAACAGCGCTGCAAAGCAAAAGCAAGGTGAACACACAGCGGTTGCTAAATTAGCCTGGGAAAGGCACAAAGAAGCAAATCGCTATCTCAACTGGCCCTCAGTCAGAACACAGCGTCCTATGCCTAACTGAATTCACAGCAGAGTGAGCCAGAAAGGGCGGCAGCATTTTTTTATAGTGCATCATGACATCATTTCAGCAGCCAATCACAGCCTTGCCAGTAGTTACATGCCCACCATGCTGAACAGGATGTGCCCACACTTGTAATCATTCCTCATTGGCTGAATTTGTGCTGTTTGAATTATGGGAACTTCCGATTCCGGTATCCAATATGCGGTAAGTATCGGATCTCGGTATCGGAATTCCGATACCGCAAGTATCGGCCAATACCCGATACTTGCGGTATCGGAATGCTCAACACTAGTGTCGACCCATTTACCACTCGAATGGTTATTGGCTTGGCGAGCATCACCAGGGGTATTGCGTGTCGCTGAGTGAAAGCGGAAGACATAAAATTACCCTCCGCCCCAGAGTCCACGCAAAGCTCTACCATAAGAGTGGATGGGCCCATGATAATTGTCCCCTTGAAGGACAATTTTGAGGTAAACGTCGCCGTGTCTAATGTACCTCCTCCAACTGCCACTAGACGCTGACGTTTCCTCGACCGCTGCGGACACTTGGAGGCAAGATGTCCGGACTGCCGGCAAACAAGACAGACCTTAAGGGCGCGACCCCCCTATGGCCTCATGTGACTCGAGTGCCTGGACTGGAGATTCCAAAGGTCTGGCGAAGGTGGGAGCCAGCCGAAACCTCTGCTTACACTGGGCTCGCTCCAACCCTCGCTCGTGAAAACGAAGGTCTATGCGAGTTGATATAGATATGAGCTCCTCCAGTGTAGCAGGAATCTCCCTAGTGGCCAAAGCGTCCTTCACATGGTCAGCCAGCCCCCTCCAAAATACTGGGATGAGGGTTTTATCTGACCACTCCAACTCAGACGCTAAAGTCCGGAAGAGAATGGCAAATTGGCTGACCATGGTCGAACCCTGAGTCAATGCCAGCAGTTGGAGCGCCGTATCATGGGTGACTTTGGGTCCTACGAAGACCTGCTTCTGAGTGCCCAGAAACCGAGGAACACTCTGCACCACATGATCGTTGCGCTCCCACAGCGGCGTAGCCCACTCCAAAGCTCTGTCTGATAGGAGAGAAATTACAATCCCACCTTTGCCCGCTCTGTAGGAAAACGTGCAGCCAGGAGCTCGAGATGTATACCGCACTGGCTCACAAATCCCCTACAGGACTTACTGTCCCCAGAGAATTTTTCAGGCAACGGAAGGTGGGATAAGGTCGGAACAGAGGTGGCAGTGGGTAAAGCTGCTGCAGCCACGCTAGCAGCCTGAACAGCAATTGCGGTAACATCCACCGCCGAGGTTGCACGCTCGAGAGATGCCAACCGGCTCTCCAGCAGCTGGATGTACCCCTGCAATCGCTGTTCGTCCGCCATTACTTAGCCAGACCCTGGCGCTAGTATACTGTTAGGGTTTGCGGAACGCACCGATTATATTTATTGATGTGATTGGTGCGTTCGCAACCCGGGGTCCACCGTGCAGGAAATATCCTGCCGCTAAGTGAATGGCGGCTCAATATGGTGGTATTAACCAGCTCTGTTAGCTTCACAGAGCGGCCGAGAAAGCAAAGCTCTGTGCCCTGTTAACTCTCACAGAGACACAGGCTAACTACCCAGAAGAGAGCAGTCAGTGGTCATGCATGCACACAACACTCCTCGCCGGAGGTGCCAGCATTCTAGGCGCTTATTTCAGCCGGGTCCCTGAATACTTTCATACACAATCTCCTCGCCGGAGGTGCCAGCATTCTAGGCGCTTATTTCAGCCGGGTCCCTGAATACTTTCATACACAATCTCCTCGCCGGAGGTGCCAGCATTCTAGGGGCATATATGACAAGAATATGCATAACTAATGATATTCTAAACAATTGCAAGTCAAGTTTATGTATGACATAGCCAAGATGATTGTCTATAAAATTATGGTAGTCTCGATTTCAAAGCAGTAGTGGATGGTGAGATGTGGAGCGTGAAAATCAAAAGTTCACAACATTGCTACCATTTTGCTTGTCATTGTACATACACAATAAACATACATAATATACATATGTATCCATATATTAGGGGGTAACAGTTATTAACCCCTTCACAACCTTTGACGTATGAGTACGTCAAAGGTCGTGTCCCTGCCTCTGATACAGGCTCCATCATGTGCCTCTAACAGCGGCATGAGGATCCAAAATCCACACGGGGCTGTTAGCCAGTTAAATGTGGCTGGCAGTCACTGACAGCAGCATGTAACATATGCTGGGCAGAAGTGCTTCACAAGTCCAGCCCATTGTCGTCCCTGTCACAGAAACCTCAAATTGTTGTCCGTAATTCTTTTAGTAAGGTAACTTTCATGTTTAATTTTTGAGGAAGTCTTCCATATTTGAGATCTGAAATGTAAACATAAGACTAGCTTGTGAATATTATCAGTATAAAATATGTTATGCAAAGATATATTAGAGGCATATGGAATTGACAGAATGTATCAGAAGCAATATTAACCAGCGCATGATCTACACGGTCACTTAGAAAATGGGCAGGCTTGGCAGCTCAAGAGAGCATAGATAAAAAAAACTACATCAGCTGCATCTTTGGTAATTATGTCCATATTCCTTCAAGTAATAAATATTCTTCTTTCAAAGTTCTCTTTGATCTTCCTTACGGTCCATTTAACAATACATGAAACTTATATTAAGTAGAAAGCCATTACATATATATCTAGGCTACATGTCTACTTTCATATAAGAATAGAGTAGCCATGACCAAAAACTGAAATTTTGCTTGTTATAAATTTTTACCCCAAACATTAAATATAATCATCTGCATTGCTAGGTTATCTGTGACTCCTCATGGTCGAAGCATTTCATTTCACAGGAATATAATATGTTTCTAAACAGACATTATTGAGCTGTATTCTTTCATGAACTTATGGTTGGTGTTTGAGTTCACAAGTATTTGATTCAGTATCCAGAATTAACATTAAATTGTTAAATGCTAAATATTTGGGCCGTTATTTCACCTTCCAGCTGATTGGTTTAACTGGGAATAATGTTTGAATCCCTAAAGAGAGGCCAATACATTCATCATTAATGAATGCAAAGGAATGCAGAAAATATATATTCCCCTTTTGTCTTTTATGAGGTTTGACTGTTTCTATAGCAACTAATACATTTATACATGGGGATGTCAGTGGGCATATTATTTCCATAGAGGCTTTATTTCCCTTTTAGTGGAACAATATAAGTCTTCTAATTCAAACGTTATATCTTTTGCTTCAAAGATTTAATAGTTTCAGAATAAAAATCATACTCATTTTATATATAAAATGGGTGTCCAATCTCAGAGGAGAAGTCTGCCTTCACTCTATATGATTTCTGAATGCCGAGTCGTGACATTTCTGCAATTTGCGTACTTGAAGTGACATGCTAACTAGACTCCTGCATATCTCTCAGTTTTCTTCTATTGAAAGAAGTCAATGGACACTAGTCGGCACGTTACCACAAGTGATCTGACCATCCACATGGTGAACATTGCATCAGTGAGTCCATCTCACACTGTCATGATTCTACAGATGACAATATATGACTGCAGACTACCAATTCATGACAATATGTGAGGCGCACACTGCCACAATATTACATGTATGCAATTTACAACACTTGAGGTCACATGCTAACAAGACTCCTTCACTTCTCTTAATTCTTTTCTATTGGGACAAGCCAGGCGAAGCTAGTCTGCCCATGAACTACAAGTATGCAAATTGTACTCATGCAGTAAACTGACTGCCCACTCACAGAGGGAATACAGGGGATTCATGACAGTGTACATCACTTTTCTTCCCTTAGTGGACGACTATTAATCCCTATCTGACATCTGGCGTACTATCCCGTCCATGGCCCATATGACCATGGATGGGATAGCCGATCGGCCGTGCACACGGGTGGTGTGCAGCCGATTGGGGCCGGGTGTCCGCTGATTCTCACAGCTGACACCCGATACTAAGTGCCAGGAGTGGTCATGGACCGCTCCTGGTGCTTTAACCTTCAGAACACTGCAATCAAACAAGATTGCAGCATTCCAGTGGCACAGAGAAGCATCGCGCAGGGAGGGAGCTCTCTGCCTGCATCCCTCAGACCCTCAGAATATTGAGATGTGATCGCATTGTTCTGAGGTTCTCCCTGTGTCCAGACCCCCAGATACAAGATGGCCACGGGGTCCTTCCGGGTCCTGCAGGGAGATGGCTTCTCAGTGCCTGCTGAGAGCAGGACTTAAGAAGCCTCCTTCACTGCCTGTTAGCTTTGACTTTATATAGTGATGTCCCACCATGGGACAATGTAAAAAAGTAAAAAAAAAATATTTTACTGTGTAAAAATATATTTTTTAAAATTCCTAAGTAAAGAAAAAAAAATAATGTTCCAATAAATACATTTCTTTATGTAAATAAAAAAACAATAAAAGTACACATATTTAGTATCGCCGCATCCGTAATGACCCAACCTATAAAACTGTTCCACTAGTTAATCCCTTCAGTGAACACCTTAAAAAAAGTAAAAAACGAGGCAAAAAAATGCTTTATCATCATACCGCCGAACAAAAAGTGGAATTAAAAACGATCAAAAAGACGGATATCAGTAAGCATGGTACCGCTCAAAATGTCATCTTGTCCTGCAAAAAACAAGCTGCCATACAGTATCATCAGCAAAAAAATAAAAGTTATAGCTCTCAGAATGAAGCGATGCAAAAACAATTATTTATTATATAAAATAGTTTTTTATAAAAGCGCCAAAACATAAAAAAATATATAAATGAGGTATTGCTGTCCTCATACAGACCTGAAGAATAAAAGTGCCTTATCAATTTTACCACACACGGAATGGTATAAACGCCCCACCCAAATGAAATTCATAAATTGCTGGTTTCTGTTCATTCTGCCTCCCAAAAATCGTAATAAAAAGCGAAAAAAAGTCACGTGCCGTAAAATGGTGCCAATAAAAACGTCAACTCGTCCTGCAAAAAACAAGACCTCACATGACTCTGTGGGCCAAAATATGGAAAAATTATAGCTCTTAAAATGTGGTGATGTAAAAACTATTTTTTGCAATAAAAAGCGTCTTTTAGCATGTGACAGCTGCCAAACATAAAAACCCGATATAAAAAAACGCTATAAATAGTAAATCAAACCCCCCCTTTTTCACCCCCTTAAATAGGGAAAAATAATAAAATAAAGAAATGTATTTATTTTCATTTTCCCATTAGGTTTAGGTTTAGGGTTCAAATTAGGGTTATGGTTGAGCCTAAAGTTAGGGTTAGGGTCGGGACTAAAGTTAGAGTTAGGGTTGGGGCTAAAGTTGGGGTTGGAGCTAAAGTTAGGGTTAGGGTTGGGGCCTAAAGTTAGGGTTAGTGTTTGGATTAGGGTTAAGGTTGGGATTACGTTTGCAGTTGGAATTAGGGTTAGGGTTGGGATTAGGGTTAGGGGTGTGTCAGGGTTATGGATGTGGTTAGGGTTAAGATTAGGGTTGGGATTTCAGTTAGGGGTGTGTAGGAGTTAGGGATGTGTTGGGCTTAGGGTTGTGGTTTGGGTTATGATTAGGGTTATGGGTGTGCTGTGGTTAGGGTTGGAGTTAGAATTGGGGGTTTCCACTTTTTAGGCACATCAGGGGCTTTCCAAATGTGACATGGTGTCCAATCTCAATTCCAGCCAATACTGCATTGAAAAGGTCAAACAGTGCTCCTTCCCTTCCGAGCTCTGCACCTAAACAGGGGTTTACCCCCACATAGGGGGTATCAGTGTACTCAGGACAAATGGGACAACAACTTTTGCTGTCCAAATTCTCCTGTTACAATTATGAAAATAAAAACTTGGCGGCTAAAACATCATTTTTGTGGGAAAAAAATATTTTTTATTTTTACAGCTCTGCGTTATAAACTTTAGTGAAACATTTGAGGGTTTATCGTTCTCACAGCATGTCTAGATAAGTTCCTTGGGGGGTATAATTTCCAAAGTGATGTCACTTGTGGGGAGTTTCTACTGTTTAGGCACATCAGTGGCTCTGCAAATGAAGCATGACTCCCGCAGACCATTCCATCAAAGTCTGCATTCCAAAATGTCACTACTTCCCTTCCAAGCCCTGACGTGTGCCCAAGCAAAAGTTTTCTCCCACATATGGGGTATCAGCATACTCAGAACAAATTGCACAACAACGTTTGGGGTCCAATTTCTCCTGTTACCCTTGTGAAAATAAAAAATTGGCCCTAAAAAAATCATTTTTGTGAAAAAAATGATTTTTATTTTCACGGCTCTGCGTTATAAACTTTAGTGAAACACTTGGGGGTTCAAAGTTCTCACAACACATCTAGATACGTTCCTTGGGGGGTCACTTGTGGGGGGTTTCTGCTGTTTAGGTACATCAGGAGCTCTGCAAACGCAACGTGATGCCCGCAGACCATTCCATCAAAGTGTGCATTCCAAAACGTCACTACTTTCCTTCCGAGCCCCGACTTGTGCCCAAACAGTAGCTTTCTCCCACATATGAGGTATCAGAATACTCAGGACAAATTGCACAACAACCTTTGGGGTCCAATTTCTCCTATTACCCTTGTGAAGATACAAAATTGGGGCTAAAAATGATTTTTGTGGAAAAAAAGATTTTGTATTTTCACGGCTCTGGGGTCACTTGTGTTTTTTTTTACTGTTTAGGTACATCCGGGGCTCTGCAAACGCTACGTGACACCCACAGACCATTCCATCAAAGTCTGCATTCCAAAACGGCACTCCTTCCCTTCCAAGCTCTGCCATGCGCCCAAATGGTGGTTCCTCCCCACATATGAGGTATCAACGTACTCAGGACAAATTGCATAACAACTTTTGGGGTCCAATTTCTCCAGATACCCTTGGGAAGATAAAAAAATTGAGGGCTAAAAGATCATTTTTGTGGAAATAAAATGATTTTTTTTATTTTCACAGCTCTACATTATATACCTCTGTGAAACAATTGGTGTCCAAAGTGCTCACCACACATCTAGATAAGTTCCTTTGATGGTCTAGTTTCCAAAATGGGGTCACTTGTGGGGGGTTCACTGTTTAGGCACATCAGGGTCTTTGTAAACTCGATATGGCGTCTGATCACAATTCCAGCCAATTCTGTGTTGAAAAAGGCAAACGGTGCTCCTTCCCTTCCGAGTTCTGCCATGCACCCAAACAGTGGTTTACTGACACATATGGGGTATCAGCATACTCACGACAAATTGCACAACTTTTGGGGTCCCATTTCTCTTATTACCTTTGGTAAAATAAAAAAATTGGATGTGAATTAAATTTTTTTGTGAAAAAAGTTAAATGTTCATTTTTTTAAACATTCCAAAAATTCCTGAGAAGCACCTGAAAGGTTAATAAACTTCTAGAGTTTTTAGAATGGTGTCACTTTTGGGTATTTTCTATCATATAGACCCCTCGAAGTGACTTCAAATGTGATGTGGTCCTTAAAAAAATGGTGTTGTAAAAATGAGAAATCGCTGGTCAATTTTTAACCCTTATAATTCCCTAACAAAAAGAAATTTGGTTCCAAAATTGAGCTCATGTAAAGTAGACATGTGGGAAATGGTACTTATTGAGTATTTTGTGTGACTTCTCTGTGTGATTTAAGGGCATGAAAATTCAAATTTGGAAAACTACAACATTTTAAAAATTTTCACCAAATTTCTGTTTTTTTTTTCCACAAATAAACTCGTCATGTCAAAGACATGCCTTATAAAACATGGTCTGCCTATGGGGTGCTGCCTTATACTGCAGAGTCTGCCTATGGGTGCTGCCTTGTGCTATTGAGTCTGCCTATGGGGTGCTGCCTTTTACTAGAAGGTCTGCCTAAGGGGTGCTGTTTTATACTACAGTGTCTGCCTATGGGGTGCTGCCTTATACTACAGGGTCTGCTTATGGTGTGCTGCCTTGTGCTATAGAGTCTGCCTATGGATGCTGCCTTGTGCTATAGAGTCTGCCTATGGGTGCTGCCTTGTGCCATAGAGTCTGCCTTTGGGTGTTCATTATACAATATAGAGTAGGCCTATGGGGAGTGCATCATACTATATTTAGGATGATCTGGTGCATTATACTATATGGAGGCTGTAAGGGCTCTCACAGAGGAAGGGGGGCATCGACTTCGCTCACCTCGGAGGAGGGGAGAGAAGGGCCCAGCAGGGGTCGGCTCTCTGGTGCTACCACTTGCCTCAGGTCAGCCAGGGAACTGCACCGAGGGCAAATAGTCACCGGAAAGGCTTCCTTTATTGGTATGAGTTAGTGAGGCTCTCCCAATGAGGGGGAATATATATCACCTGTTCAGGCTGGGGATATATATCTAAACCTCCTGGCCGTCACTGCCAGAGTTCCTCACTAAAACAATATGGTATTCTGCCACCAGTTCCTCATTTAAAATAAGCCCCGTCTGACAGCAGGCTTAGATCGGGTTAGGAACCAACCATGGGGTAGCGTATAATATAACCAACGGAGCGTGCAGATGTGGGGATTCGTGGATCGAGATAAAAGAGCAGCCCAAGATTAATTTAATTGCCAAAGAGGCGCACTAGAAAATACAGCTATACATACAAGAGCAAATATTTACAGTCAGGAGTGTAGTACAAGGATAGGGTATAGATAGGTTGCAATTACCGTGTTATATAGCATGTGACCACAGGGAGGTGCTGATGGATCACAGGTCCAAATCTTAGTTAAAGGCTTTCCGGTCTGTGTCAGCAAACGTATCCTCCGGCAATCAGAAAAAACACTGACCAAAATGAGTGGCTGCCTTATATCTCCTAGGCTGCTACCTCACACATCTGTTCCCACCCCTGGGTGGTGCAGCCTCTCTCCTCCCATGTCTGAAAATATTATTTTCTGCCTAGAACCGTGTCTGGCCCATATCTTTACGCTCAAAGCTCTGAACGGGGTGGATTCTGTTGGATTTTATCTGCGCATAGACTAAATATGACTACCGTATGTAATTATTGCTAGCTATGCATTATAACTCCATGATCCAGAGTGCTACAGGTGGCTAACTAATATGTGCACGTGGGAAAAGGGATGCCGATAATAATAAGATGATACTCCTTGTTCTGAAGAGATTAATTTACAGGCAGGAAAACAATAAAAGGTATGACCTACAGTATATATCGATGACACTGAATCCACCATTCACAATAAGTGATGACCACAGCTTCTCTCTTCCATTCCCTGCACAATGATCTCTGCACAGGTAAAAGAGCATGCTCAGAACACTCTCTCATAGAAGTAAATAGAGTGAATAAGATCCAGTCTATCAATTGTATGAGTGGCTGCTGTAAAGCATATATATGAGTGTTGTTAACAGTGGATCATGCAAGAGGTCTGCTTCAATAATTAGGTATAGAAAATAGTATCAGATAAAAAAGAATAATCCAAAAATGTTTATCATTATCTGGTATAATTAGTAAGAAGTCTATAGGTGGTACATTTTGATAGATAGATAAATAGATAGATAGATAGATAGATAGATATATAGATAGATAGATAATCCTGGTTCCTATCTCATCCTCATTTCATTTGAGGCCTGTCTAAGCACATGTAGAGGTGATTAACTAGAGATAGTGACCGTCCAGTATAGAGGTACAACTTGGTTGTTTGGACGGCTCTTAAGCTTTTGTCACAAACGGTCAAAGCGCAATGACCTCTGTAGCCTAGGCACACCCGGAAGTACTGGCCTTGACTGAACATGTAAAGAAGAAGACCTGATGCCAGGCAGCACTGCTCACTGCCTGCCACACATTCTACACTGTCTCTTCTTTCTGTCACTATAACTCCCGTGACTTACTGTGACCTCCAAGGCCTGGCCATGGTTGGAAATCCTGTCCAAGAGTGAACAGGTTGGGAAAGTCAGCTCACAACAGGGGAAAGAAGAGGCAGTTCTGAGGACCGCACAACGAGCAATGGAGGGACCAGAGAGTTGAACGCTGAGGTAAGTAAAAGTGTTTTTAAATGTTTTTTGCAACTTAAATAAGCACTCCCATTTATATTTTTATTATCAAACAAAAAAGAGAAAAAAAAACAGCTCACCGATAGATGCAAGAGGCACGGAACTTCGTCCTGACACGACGTAGTAGAATCCCAACAACAAAGAAAAATTGTTCCAGCTTCTTCATAAAATTTGATATTTTAATCCAACATATTAAAATAGAAAAGGACACACTCCTGGGACAATGCCATAGCACATGTGAAGAGAGCTACGCGTTTCGACCTTGCGGTGACAAAGACCGCAAGGTCGAAACGCGTAGCTCTCTTCACATGTGCTATGGCATTGTCCCAGTAGTGTGTCCTTTTCTATTTTAATATGTTGGATTAAAGTATCAAATTTTATGAAGAAGCTGGAACAATTTTTCTTTGTTGTTTATATTTTTATTAAATGTGTGTATATTTGCATGTAATGTAGTGTCAGTGTACTGTTATACAGTACTTGCCTACTGCTGCTCTCTGTTGTCCAGCGCCGTTCTTCACCTTTTCTCAGTGACGTCGCCCCTCTGTAGATTTTCTGTGTCACACTGTGCTCCGTGTGACCCCAAAGTGGCTTTGCAAATGTAAGTCTATGGAGCATTAGAACGAGGCTCCATAGGAATTCACTGTAAAAGACACATCTGGCTCTCGCATAGAGTGAGACAGCTAGTCGTCACAATTGCAATGACATCTCTGAGAAGTGGCACTGGACACAGGAAAGAGCAGGTATGTTAATACACTCACACTATATTACATACATATATACACACAATCAGTAAAAAATATAGTTGAGAACTTCTTTAAGTTTATTATGCTTTGGGAGCCAGACCCCATAATAAGAGATTTTAAATTTCCTGAAAAAATCTGCACAATTTGGAGAATTCAAATTTCGTCAGATCCACTCCTCTCTAGACGGGATACATTTGTATCTGTCCCTGAACATAAGTATGGCAATGAAAAACAAATAATTATTTACATTGTTGCCTGTATGCAGAAAACTAAACAACTGTGCACAAAAGAAGCACAAGTTTTACGTATATCATAAAGAACCTTTTCCATTTCATGGATTAAAAACTTTTTTCTATATATAATTCTTACAATGCTTTTCATACTTTTAAAAATGTTTTTATAGTTTTTTGACTTGAGATGAAACAAAGCAAAAAAAATATGCAATGCGGAGAAAAAAACACTTTCTCACATAATTGCAAAACTTCAACACAGGAATGCGTGCACTATTACCAAGAGAAAAAGAATTGAAATTAGGCTCATAAATTGCCAAATTGTTCAGCTGCATGCTTGGAGCAATTCCAAAAGAGTCGTGTGCCATCCTTGTTTGTCTACTAGTACAGCTTAGATTGGCAAATACCCATACCATTTCAAGAGGCCAGGCGTTTGACTGGATGATTGCCAGAAGTGTGTGGGAAAGATGCCACTGCCGTATTCCTTAGCCAAGCAGCAATGAGGAGCACAAAGCCATTCAATAATGTGAATGTTCCTTTGCAACGAGAGAGTGGTGCCAGGCAGCATTTAATGAGTCTTTGCATTGTTATAAAGTCCTTAACATCAAGTGGGCTGGTATCTCATTAACCTGACTGCAGCAAATAAAAAGGCACATGCAGAAGATTTCTAGGATATAATGCTGAATTATACTGGAGCGCCTTCCTTTCCTTTCTAATGAACTATGGGCAAACAGTATTATCAACACCATAATGAAAACCTGCATCATATTATCCCCTGAGAATAGCATGGGTTGATTTTGTTTGTTTTGCTATCCATCAGATTATATACCAGTATGCAATGAACATGTCATTGTAAGCTATGCTTTTGTTAAACTAAGCTCATTGAAAGTTGTGCTCTTGAAACCTGATATGTGAAATGTAAACCATGACTTTTCAATATTATACGGGTTGAATAATTAAATATATGAATTTTGAAACCATATTTCATTTTTATGAAATATCTTGATAAAAAAAGTACCATTATCGTAAAGCAGTTAAGTATCTTAAGGTCTACAGATATGGTTTAGAATTTCATTGTAGACGATTTGTCAACAATGCGTATAAAGGAAATGTATACGATAATAATGATTGGGGTCTTCACTGAGGTATACAGTTTAATAGGGTGAACAAATTCTTGCACTTTTCTTTTCTGTTTTTTGATTAATTTATTTTACTCAAAGAAGTCTTAACTAATGCAATGTATTGTTTCCTAGCTCCTTAAGAGTATGTTTAAGTAAAGTCAATATGAGTTGAAATTAAAAAAAACTATATAATCATTTTTTTAAAGTTGTTGCAAAATCCATGCATTTTGTTTATTTCTCTCCAGTGTGTACATAATATCTTGACACACCAGGGAGGCAGACAATCGCTAGTTAAGGTGCCTGGGTGATGTCTTCATTAAAATAACACTAGCACTAGGAGTATATGTAAAAATGTGAGGTTCTTTGCACCCATTTGATCATCTGCCAACGACAAAGTGATTTTGCATTAGAAGATGTGCCTCAATCTGTACCAAGGTCTCAAATGAACTGGGGTAGAATGGAACCCAGCTATACTTTGCTATTTAACAACAGTCTTGAAAAGTTAGTTGGCTACATCGCAAGACTATTGCAACCACAGCATACTTGTACCTGCTTATTCATGTATTCTTATAGTTAAAGATGGTCTTATCCCATATATTCTGCAAAATGCATTGTAAGTAGAGTTGAGCGACTTTTACTTTTTTAGGATCGAGTCGGGTTTCGCGAAACCCGACTTTCTCAAAAGTCGGGTCGGTTGAAATCGGCCGATTATTGCGTAAAGTCGGGGATCGACTGAAACACGAAACCCAATGCAAGTCAATGGGGAAGCAAAGTCGGCAGTGAGTGGAGGACAGGAAAACACATACAGTGCCCATTTTAATGCCAAAAACATCCATTCTTGTTACTTAAAGAAGTTGTCCATTACAATAAACTTTTTTTTTTCTTTCATAAATCTTGCTATTATGTGCCACTGAAAACATCTGCTGTCTTTATTTTAGCAATATTACATTTTATCATCCTGTAGCAGCACATCTTCAGTGCTGGATCCAGCTCTCATAGGGTTAATCAACAACTTCCTTTCTCCTGAGTTATTGTGCTCTAATACTACAAGTTCCATGATGCATTGCACTCGCCTGTAACTCTGCACCTGGCACACCCACTCCAAAACACAACCAAACCCCTCCTCTCCCCCCTCTATCTTCAAAAAGATTTGTGATGTCATTTCTGTCCAACCTCCTCTTTTACATTTGTCCAGCCCACACTCCATTACACATAGATAGATAGATAGATAGATAGATAGATAACAAATAGATAGATAGATGAATACATACAGATATATCTATATATCTATGTCTATTTCTATATATATGTCCATATCCATGTTTCTAAATCCCTTCACCCCTGGAGCTTTTTTGTTTTCGTTTATCGCTCCCCTTCTTTCCAGAGCCATAATTTTTTCATCAATACGGCCATGTGAGGGCTTATCTTTTGCGGGACAAGTTCTACTTTTGAACGACACCATTGGTTTTAGCATGTCGTGTAACAGAAAATGTGAAAAAAAGTCAAAGTGCGATGAAATTGCAAAAAAAAGTGCAATCCCACACTTGTAAAAAAGATCTGCAGTTTAGATGCGGATGTTGGTCCGAGAAACGCTGCAGTTCGGGAGGAGGGAAGTGTGTGGGCGGTGACGGTGTGCGTGTATGTGTGAGCAGACGGGATCTGCGGGCTGTTCGGATGTGTGCGGGACTGTTTGGATGTGTGCGGCGCTGTGTGGGACTGTTCGGGTGTGTGCGGGACTGTTCAGGTGTGTGCGGGGCTGTGCGGGGGGTCATTTGGGGTGTGTGTGCAGGCATCATCCGATGGGACTACAAGTACGCAGCATCCAATCTGCAACTAATTCAGATGTAATCTGGACAGTGGACACACACCCTACACTATCCATACACCTATCAATAGATATATCTATCCAGATATATCTATAGATAGATATAGGAATAGATAGATGTATGAATCTATAGATCTATCTATATGTAGATCTGTCTATCCATCTCATCTATCTGTCTATCTGTGTGTAATGGAGTGTGGGTTGGACAAATGTAAAAGACTAGGTTGGACAATAATGACATCCCAAATCTTTTTTTTTTGTTCAATAATACATCTTTATTTAGCTTTCAAAAACGCATACAAAAACGTACAAAAAACATGCAAAAACCGCAAAAAAAACGCACTAAGAACTGCATCAAAACCACACAAAAAACCCGCATCAAAACCACGCAAAAAAAATGAAAAAAACGTGAAAAAAATGCATCCAAAACGCAGCGGCGTTTTCTGCAAGGAGATGCAGATTTTGTGCAGAAAATTCTGCACCCAAATCTGCAACGTGTGCACACAGCATAAAAATGACCTGCCATTATGATTCTCCAGGTCATTACGAGTTCATAGACACCAAACACGTCTAGGTTATTTTTTATCTAAGTAGTGAAAAAAATTCCAAAGTTTGCTAAAAAGAAGTAAAATAATTGTGCCATTTTCCGATACCTGTAGCGTCTATATTTTCTGAGATATCGTGTCGGGTGAGGGCTAATTTTTTGCGCGCCGAGCTGACGTTTTTAATGATACCACTTTTGTGCAGATACGGTTTTTTGATCGCCGTTATTGCATTTTAATGCAGTGTCACGGCGACCAAAAAAACATAATTTTGTCTTTTTTTTTTTTTTTCTCGCTACGCCATTTAGCGATCATGTACATTTTTTTGTTGTATTGAAAACAGCTGACATGTTACGGCTTTGAAGTGGGCTCACCGCCGAAGCCCACCTCAAAGCGCGGGGATACTGCCAGCTGACGTACTATTCCGTCAGCTGGCAGAAAGGGGTTAATGAACAATATGTTTCAGTTAAAAAAAAAATAAATGGCGTGGGCTCCCGCGAAATTTTTTGCGCCAGAGGGGGAAAGCCGCCGGCCGGGGGCCAATATGTGTAGCCTGCTATGAATATCAGCCCGCAGCTGTCTACGTAGCATTTACTGGCTGTTAAAATAGGGGGACCCCACAAAAAAAAATGACTTGGGGTCCCCCTATATTTTATAGCCAGAAAGGCTACGCAGACAGCTGCGGGCTGATATTCATAGCCTAGAGAGGGGCCATGGATATTGGTCCCCCCCGGCTACAAATACCAGTCCGCAGCCGCCCCAGAAATAGCGCATCTGTAAGATGCGCCAATTCCGGCACTTATCCCCCTCTCTTCCCACTCCCGTGTAGCGGTGGGATATGGGGTAATAAGGGGTTAATGTCACGTTGCTATTGTAAGGTGACATTAAGCCGGGTTAATAACGGAGAGGCATCAATAAGATGACCATCCATTATTAATCCAAAAGTAAGAAAGGGTTAATAAAACACACACACACATTAGGAAAAAAGTATTTTATTATTCATCATTTAACCATACTTACCATACTTCAGCCCCTGCAAAAAACGAAAAATAATAAACCGTATACTACCTGTCCACCGTAGTCCAATTAATAACGAGTGTCCCACGATGATCTCCCCTATAGAACAGTGACATCAGGTGATGTCACTGCTCTATAGGACCCTCAGTGACACACTGACAGGAGACAAAGGCTCCTGCAGTGCATCACTGAGGTTACCTTAGGACAATGTCTCACTTTATGGCAATTTCTGCCTGGGAAAATTTCTCAAACAGCAATGACATAAAGTGAGACTAGGGACTATTTTCTCACAGGGGCGTAGGAATACATTGTGGGGAATACATTGTGGAAGGATACCTTCCTCCCCTCATTGTGTTCCTGGAGCCCCTGGAGAGTGGTCGCATCAGCAGATGCTCCTGCTCTCCACGGGAGACCGTCAAGGGACACTCGTTTTAATTGGATTTCTGCAGATCAGGGAGTATAGTGTTTGTTTATTATTTCAATATTTTTTAATACTTTTCCTCTAATTGTTCCACTCCTGTTTTTGGCTTACAAATACTGATGAAAAATCCTGACCAAATCCTGATGCAATCCTGAACGTGGACACATACCCTTATATGTACTGTATGTCTGTATGTATGTACTGTATGTATGTACTATATGTGGCATGTCGCATGATGTCACATGTTGCATGTCATCGCATGGTGCATGTCATCGCATGCCGTCACATGGTCCATGTCGCATGATGTCACATGTTGCATGTCGTTGCATGTTGCATGTTGCATGTCGTCGCATTCTGCATGTCGTCGCATGCTGCATGTCGTCGCATGTTGTCACATGTAGCATGCTGCATGTCATATGTTGCATGGCGCATGTCGCATGATGTCACATGTTGCATGGTGCATGTCGTCGCATGGCGCATGTTGTCGCATGACGCATGTCGTTGCATGACGCATGCCATCGCATGGCACATGTCATTGCATGCTGCATGTCGTCGCATGCTGCATGTCGTCGCATGTCGTCACATGTTGTCACATGTCGTCACATGTTGTAACATGTAGCATGCTGCATGTCACATGTCGCATGCTGCATGTCGCATGATGTCACATGTTGCATGTTGCATGGTGCATGTCGCATGATGTCACATGTTGCATGTCATCGCATGTCGCATGGTGTCGCATGTTGTCACATGTAGCGTGCTGCATGTCACATGTCGCATGGTGCATGTTGCATGATGTCACATGTTGCATGGCGCATGTCATCGCATGGCGCATGTTATCGCATGACACATGTTGTCGCTTGCTGCATGTCGTCGCATGCTGCATGTTGTCGCATGCTGCATGTTGTCGCATGCTGCATGTCACATTTCGCATGCTGCATGATGTCACGTGTTGCATGTTGCATGGTGCATGTCGCATGATGTCACATGTTGCATGTCGTCGCATGTCGCATGGTGTCGCATGTTGTCACATGTAGCGTGCTGCATGTCACATGTTGCATGGTGCATGTCGCATGATGTCACATGTTGCATGGCGCATGTCATCGCATGGCTCATGTCATCGCATGGTGCATGTTGTCGCATGCTGCATGCCATCGCATGCTGCATGTCGTCGCATGCTGCATGTCACATTTCACATGTTGCATGATGTCACATGTTGCATGTCGTCGCATGGCGCACGTCGTCGCATGCTGCATGTCGTCGCATGTTCTGTATGTGTGTTCTATGTATGTATGTACTGTATGTATATGTGTGGGTTTTTTTTACATTCAACACATTAGCCGGATGATGGGACTACTACTGTCCCATCATTGGCTAATGTGTCACTCACTGTCACTGTAGCAGGCAGGGCCCGATGGGACTTGTAGTCCCATCGGGAGATGCCTGCACACAGAGACAACGCCGCCGCCACCACCACCACACAGCCACACTCCAGCACCTTCGGTTCCACCGCGCAGACCCCTGCCGACGCACCGGCCACCACCACGGCACCGGACGCCAATGCACCGGCCGCCGCCACGGCACTGGACGCAGACGCACCGGCCGCCACCATGGCACCGGACGCCGACGCACCGGCCATCGCCACGGGACTGGCCGCCATCGCCGCACATCTCGGCCAGCAGATCCCAGCACAGATACCTGCACAACACGGCCCCGCCCGCCCCCAGCAAAGTCACACCCGCCCCCAGCAAAGTCACGCCCGCCCCCAGCACAGCACCGCAGGCAGCCCACAGCCCGCCCACAGCCCAGTCACTCTTGAGTGACTGCTAACTGTGCGACTGGGACATGCCTGTTACTGACGTCACGTCAATTTCCAGTCTGGAAATTGACGTGACGTTGGCGGAAATTAGCGGTGGCTGCAGCCTGGGGGTCACGTGACCCGGACTCAGCCACTGCCATAGCGCCGCTCACAGGCGAAAATGGCAACAGAAGGTATTTATAAAATTCATTAGGGGCCTCGGGGGGATACATTGGGGGTTAACTGAAAGTAGTGGACAACCCCTTTAAGCTTGTCAATCTTAATTTACCTTATAATAATAGTTAGGCATTGAAAATTGGGGGTCATTTGGCTAAAGTTGTGGGTGGTAGGGCTGGCTCAAGTTTTTCGTGGGCACAGGAAACGCCGACTACGTCACGGTGGTGGAGCAGGGAGAGGTAAGTATTTAAACTTAGCAAGTGCTGTGATCCTGAGCAAGCAGGGGGGGCACACTCATTCGCATTGGCACTGGCACAGGGCCCCTCAAAGTACGGCAGTGTGTTTGACGGCGGGGGCGCCTCCCACCGGCAGAGACACTTTTGCGTACTATGAGGGGCCCTGTGCCAGTGACATCACCAATGAGTAAGCCCCCCACCTGACAAAGGAACCTGCACTTTCATCTGCACCTTCCTCTTTGTCCCCGTGTAAGGTGGTATAGTATGCGGGAAGGGGAACCTGACTTTCAGCAGGGTCAGATTCTGGCTGTGTAGAGTGCAAGGGGAATGTAGTGGTCTGGGTCAATGTACCAGCAGACTCATCTAGCACTGGCTGGGCAATGGGCAGGATGAGTAGGAAACACAGATATAGGCCCAAATAATAAAGTGGGCTAAATGCAGTTCAAAATTGGTAACAGGACTAACCAGGTGGCATTGCTTTGTTCAGTGGAGGACAACTGTAATGAGAGGCTGACACAGTGAGTAGGCCCAAATAAGTAACTAGGCTAAATGCAGTTCAAAATTGGTAACAGGACTAACCAGGCGGCATTGCTTTGTTCAGTGGAGGACAACTGTAATGAGTAAGATTGAAGCTCAGCTTTGTTCAGTGGAGGAGAACACCAAGGAGCGGCAGACACCGTTAGTAGGCCCAACCCAACTAGTAGGCCAAATGCATTTTCATATTCTAAATATAGGCCGAAAGCCTGAAGATTGAAGCTCAGCTTTGTTCAGTGGAGGAGAACACCAAGGAGCGGCAGACACCGTTAGTAGGCCCATCCAAACAAGTAGGCCAAATGCATTTTCATATTCTAAATATAGGCCGAAAGCATGAAGATTGAAGATCAGCTCAGTTCAGTGGAGGACAGCTGTATTGAGTGGCGCAGACAGACACAGGTAGTAGGCCTAAAATAAAAAAGTAGGCTCAATACAGTTTAAAATGGGTTACAGGGGTACACAGGCTGCATTGGTTTCGTCAGTGGAGGACGATTGCAAGGAGTGGCGCAGACAGACTTACTAGGCCTAAAATAAAAAAGTAGGTTCAATGCAGTTTAAAATGGGTTACAGGGGTACACAGGCAGCATTGGTTTGGTCAGCGGAGGACGATTGCAAGGAGTGGTGCAGACTTACTAGGTCTAAAATAAAAAAGTAGGCTCCATGCTGTTCAAAACTGGTAACAGGAGTAAACTGGCGGCACTGCTTTGTTCGGTGGAAGACAACTGGAAGAAGTGGCTGACACAATAAGTTGGCCAAAATAGTAAAGTGGGCTAAATGTCTGCAAAAAAATGTTCCTAAATAAACAGGTGGCAAAGCTAGGTACAGGGGTGGGTTCCTCTGCTGAGTAGCAGACAGTGGTAGTTCGCGCACAGTATTCACAGGTCTAAATGGAGGGCAGGGCACCTGTATATTTTTACTATCATCTATCATTTCAACAAATTTGTATTGGCAGTGCCATTGAAGGATTTAACAGCACAGACTAAACAGTGGTGGAGCAGTGAGAGGTAAGTTTTGCAAGTGGTAGAGCACTCTTTGAGCTGGGGGGGACTCTCTCGTGGGCGGCGGTACTGGCCCAGGGCCCCTCATATTACGAAGGTGTGTCTGACGTTGTGCACCACCACCGCCAGAGACACTTCATTGTACTATGAGGGACCCTGTGCCTGTGCCGTCGGCCAAAAGTGGGCACACCCACCTGTCCAGGCAAACGGCACTCGCAAGGGTGCTTGCGCCAAGTGGTGACGACGGCTCCATGGGGGGAGTCAGCCCATTTAGGGAGGTGTAAAAATGGCCTATGGTGGACATTCAGCAGCTGCAAATGGAGGAATTGGAGCAGTCAGTAAGAGGAGGCCAAAAGCAAGAGATTTTTCAGGCAAGCTACGTGTCAGCAGGGGAAGGTGGGGCAAAATAATTAGAATTCCATGATTGGTTCATTTTAATGAAAGTTAGATCATCAACATTTTGGGTAGCCAGACGAGTCTTTTTTTCGGTCAATATTGAACCAGCAGCACTGAACACTCTTTCTAATAGCACACTAGCAGCTGGGCAAGCGAGCTCCTGTAATGCATATTCTGCCAATTCAGGCCAGGTGTCTATTTTACATGCCCAGTAATCAAAGGGGAATGACATGTGAGGGAGAACATCGATAAGGGAGGAAAAATAGTTCGGAACCATACTGGACAAATGTTGTCTCCTGTCACTTTGAATTGATGCTGCAGTACCTGTTGTATCTGCGGTCATTGCAAAATCACTCCACAATCTGGTCATAAAACCCATCTGTCCAACGCCACTTCTGATTTGTGCACCTCTAACACCTCTGCCTCTGCCATTTTGCCCCCTGCAGCTCGTGTGAGAACCATCAGCGCCGCTGTGTGCTGGGAATGCCTGAACCAAATGGTCTACAAGAGTTGCTTGTTTGGTTGCCAATATTTGCTCAAGGTTCTCATGTGGCATGATATTTTGCAATTTCCCTTTATAGCATGGATCCAGGAGGCAGGCCAACCAGTAATCGTCACCGGTCATCATTTTGATAATGCGCGGGTCCCTTTTTAGGATATGCAAGGCATAATCAGCCATGTGGGCCAATGTTCCAGGTGTCAATTCACTGCTTGTGCTGGGTTGAGGAGCACTTTCTGGCAAATCAACATCACTTGTCTCCCGCAAAAACCCTATACCTGACCTTGCAATGCCACCAGTTTCTATTGCCCCCTGAGAAGCTTCCTCCTCCCATAAATATTCATCCCCATCATCCTCCTCCTCCTCCTCTTCGTCCACCACCTCGTCCAGGAGAGTTCCCTGAGCAGACTGGCTGACTGTCATCAAGGCTTCCCTCCTCCTTGGCTGCAGACGCCTGCTCCTTAATGTGTGTCAACCTTTGCACCAGCAGACGCATTAGTGGGATGCTCATGCTTAGGATGGCGTCATCTGCACTTACCAGCCATGTGCATTCCTCAAAACACTGAAGGACTTGACAGAGGTCTTGTAGCTTCGACCACTGCACACCTGACAACTCCATGTCTGCCATCCAAGTGCCTGCCCGTGTATGTGTATCCTCCCACAAATAAATTACAGCACGCCTCTGTTCGCACAGCCTCTGAAGCATGTGCAGTGTGGAGTTCCACCTTGTTGCAATGTCGATTATTAGGCGGTGCTGGGGAAGCTTCAACGATCGCTGATGGTTCTGCATACGGCTGGAGTGTACGGGCGACCGGCGGATGTGCGAGTAAAGTCTTCGCACCTTCAGGAGCAGGGCTGGTAACCCCGGATAACATTTCAGGAAGCACTGCACCACCAGGTTCAAGGTGTGAGCCAGGCAAGGTATGTGTTTCAGTTATAAATGGGCTATGGCAGCCCTAAAATTCATTCCATTATCACTGACTACCTTGCCTGCCTCAAGATGTACACTGCCCAGCCATGAATGAGTTTCTTGCTGCAAGA
The DNA here is from genome assembly GCF_051348905.1 of Ranitomeya variabilis. Classification (NCBI taxonomy): domain Eukaryota; kingdom Metazoa; phylum Chordata; class Amphibia; order Anura; family Dendrobatidae; genus Ranitomeya; species Ranitomeya variabilis. The sequence continues at coordinate 466,515,999 of NC_135237.1, read as the reverse complement.
ACTCAGCCAGAACTTCCGTGGTGTGTCTGTTGTCGCCCAAACACTTCATTTCCAACACAGCCTGCAGACACTTACCACTAGCTGTTCCATAATGGGACACCTCGTGTGCAACACTGGCAGCTGCGGATGGAGTGGTAGGGCGACTGTGCTCTGTGGACGAGCTTTCGCTTCTGGTGGAGAGGAGGAGGAGGAGGGGTGTCGAACGCCTACTGCCAACTGTTTTCTAGACCGTGGGCTAGGCAGAACTGTCCCACTATGGCTGTCCCCTGTGGACCCTGCATCCACCACATTAACCCAGTGCTCCATGATGGACACGTAACATCTCTGGCCATGCCTACTGGTCCTTGCATCTGTTGTGAGGTGCACCTTTCTACTGACTGATTGCCTGAGTGCATGGACAATGCGGTCTTTGACATGCTGGTGGAGGGCTGGGATGGCTTTTCTCGCAAAGAAGTGTCGACTGGGTAGGTCATAGCATGGTACTGCGTTGGCCATCAGGGCTTTGAAAGCTTTGCTTTCAACCAACCGGTAGGGCATCATCTCTAATGAGATAAGTCTAGCAATGTGGTTGTTCAAACCCTTTGTACGCGAATGTGAGGATGAGTACTTCCTTTTCCTAACGAGAGTCTCTTGTAGGGTGAGTTGGACTGGAGAGCTGCATATGGTGGAACAAGCAGGGGTGGTGGTGGTGGTGGACATGGCGGATTGAGAGAGGGTTGGTGATGGTATTCTTGATGTTGACCTACATACAGTGTTTCCTACCAAAAACCTTGTGATTCCCTGACTGCTTTGGCCTTGCGACAATACCTCCGCATTTGCTGCAGGTGTTGTCCTAAACGGTGGGCTTACAGTGAGGGAAGCAATGTAGCGTTGCTGACTACCTTCATTCTGAGCGGGTGCACCAACATAACGGGAAGTTTAGTAGTTAGTCCATGCTTGCAAGTGCATGCTGGTTAAATGTCTACGCATGCACGTTGTATTTAAATTTAGGGGATTCTTCCTTCTGCTAAATGTCTTTGAGCATTTCTTACAGATAACTTTGCACTGATCATTCGGATCTTGGTTAAAAAATTGCCACACTGCACTCTTCCTACTATCGAATACCTTTTCAGGCATTGCACGCTGTGCTACTTTCACCGGATGGCCACGCTGTCCTAAAACTGGTTTTGTTTTTGACACACGTTTTTGGCCTGATAAGGGCCTGCCAGATGAAAGCTGTTGCGATGTTGATGCCTGCTGCGGCTCATCCTCCTCCGCTTCTGAGCTACTGCCAGCGGCACCCTGTTCCCCCAATGGCTGCCAATCTGGGTCAACAACTGGGTGATCTATCACCTCCTCTTCAATGTCCTGTGCACCTTCCTCTGTGTCACCATGTAAGGTGTTATAGCGTTTGGGACGGGGCACCATAGTCTCATCAGGGTCAGATTCTGGCTCAGTACACTGTGAGTGCAATGTAGTGATCTGAGTTAATGGAACAGCATAATAATCTAGCTGTGGCTGTGCATCTGTGCACTCCATGTCCGATTCATCTTGTAATGGGCTGTTAACAATTTCCCTTTCTAACCCAGGCATGGTATGTGTAAAGAGCTCCATGGAGTAAACTGTAGTGTCGCCTGCCGCATCCTTCACTTTTGGTTTGGGTGACGGACACAAGGAAGCGACTTGTTCCTCCCCGGGAGCACCCACTGACGACTCGCTGCTTTTAAATTTGGAACTTTCAGAAGAGGAAGCGAAAGAGCTAGAGGCTGAGTCAGCAAGGAAAGCCAAAACTTTTTCCTGCTGATCCGGCTTTAAAAGCGGTTTTCCTTCTCCAAGATAAGGGAGCCCTCGAGGCCTTGTGTAGCCAGACGATAACGCTGGCTCAACAACTCGAGCCTAAGGTGCTATTTTGCTTTTCCCACTACCACCAGATGCTCCACCACCACCACCACCACCACCATCATTACCAGCTGGCAATGACCGCCCACGGCCACTTCCACCAGACTTCCTCATTTTTGGGAAAATGTAACCAAAGTAACAACCATTATATGGTACTGTAAAACAAGGTAGAAGGTGTGTATAAACTTGTTGAGAATTTAAATCTCCCTTTTTTGTGCTGGAGACTGCTGCAAAAAAAAAACAGGCCCACTGTATTACACTACACAGTATAAGTGGCTTAAAGTGGCTGGCAGATATATGCCAAACAGAACGGACGCAGATGCACTTAGTGGCAATATAAATCTCCCTTTTTATATGTGGGAGACTGCTGCAAAAAACAGGCCCACTGTATTACACTACACAGAATAAGTGGCAGAAAGTGGCTGGCAGATATACGCCAAACACAACAGATGCAGATGCACTTAGTGGAAATATAAATCTAAAAACAAATGGATGGATCCGCGCTAAAGTGATAAACAGATAATCAAGGATATAGATGATAGTATATAATCTAGTCCCTAAAAAATACTAGGCTGTGTACCTATCCAATGTATGGATAAAAAAACAAGACCACAAGGGTGTGGATATAAGGCCCCCCAACACCACACACAAACCACTTTAGGGCAACCTAAATGCGATACAGAATTGGACCTGAATGCGATACAGAATTGGACCTGAAACAAAGCTGGAAATGTGCCCAGAAAATCTGTACCGATAACACTGCAGACTCACCGTGATGTAGTGGCAACTCAGTGTGGAGTGAAGGATGCGGTCCGGATTGGGTGGCGGGATGGGTCCGGTAGGTGTGCAGGCAAGCGGGCAGGCGAGCAGGAAAGGAAACCGCAGAGTTGCATGTGCTGCGGAGGCTACGTAGAGCCAGGGACAGCTCCGGCCAGTAGCGTCCCTGGATACGAGCGCGAAAGAACAGGAGGGGAGGAGCTCGCTGGCACAGGGCTCAGCGTGTGACGTCACTGAGCTGGAGAATGGTACGGGGAGCCACAGGGACCAAACGACCAACGCGTTTCGAAGGGACAACTTCCTTCTTCATCAGCAAAAAACAGACCCACTGTATTACACTACACAGTTTCAGTGGCAGAAAGTGGCTGGCAGATATACCACATACAGGACTGACGCAGATGCACTTAGTGGCAATATAAATCTCCCTTTTTATGTGTGGGAGACTGCTGGAAAAATCAGGCCCACTGTATTACACTACAGAGTTTTAGTGGCAGAAAATGGCTGGAAGATATATATATAAAAAAAGGACTGTACTACAATAGCAATCTCCCTACAATTATCTCAGGAAAAGTATGGCAGCCCGCAATAAAAAGGACTGCTGCACTTAAAAGTGTGGACAAATAAACAATAGAACGGTGTAGAAAGGAGCAACAGGATTTTTGCTTTTAAAAAAGCAGTTGGTTTGCACAGCGGCATACAAACAGCAATGCAGCTATCAGGCAGCCTTATAAGCTACAGAGCTGAAGCACAGAAATCTAGCCTCCACTGTCCCTGCTAAGAAAAGGTGGTGTTGGACAGTGGAAATCGCTACAGCACAAGTGGTTTGGGGGTTAATATTTCCTCCCTAACAATATCCCTGCTTCTGACGAAGATGCAGCAACCTCTCCCTATGCTCAGATCGGCAGAAGTAAGATGGCAGTCGGCGTGCATGCCCCTTTATAGCCCCTGTGACGCCGCAGAAAGCAAGCCAATCACTGTCATGCCCTTCTCTAAGATGGTGGGGACCGAGACCTATGTCATCACGCTGCCCACACTCTGCGTCCACCTTCATTGGCTGAGAAATGGCTCTGAAAGCGTCATACGAAATGCGACTTTGGCGCGAAGATTGCCGACAGCATGGCCGAAAGTCGGCGATTTTTGAAAATGTCCGATCTGTTTCGCTCAACCCTTATTGTAAGGTTATGTGCTTCAGTGACATCACATCATCTCTGCCGAATAAGCACTGGCAACTGACAAATAGTTTAAAATATGTTCTATTCATCAAAACTATGATGTTGTTAGAGATTAATCTTTTTAAATTCAAATTTGCCAAGTTCATTAAATTTTTCCCAAAACTTTGACTTGCAGTGAACCGATTCAACGTTAATCATAATACTGCAATGCCTCAAAATAACTGTAAAAGACATGTGTAACACTACGAGTTCTCAAAAAACTGCATCCATCCCCTTTCAGCTATTTAACACCAGCACAGCCTTAGTAATATCAAAGTGACCTCAACATAGAAACACATGGTAATCTGGTAGTATGGTAATCACCAAAAGCCTCTTTACTAACACAGTTCACTGACAGACCGATCATGTTTTTTTAAATAAAAAATAGTCAAAAAATTATTTCTCTTTGTTTGTTGTGATCAGGCAGACTGCTCTGTGCTGGATGCTGCCTAACTGACAGTGTCTCTGTCAGAGGTAACATCAGTCTGCTATAACTGAAATGAGTGATGTACTTCCTTTCCACTCGTATGATTGTCAGAGGCAAAAAAGACAAGTTGTGACCTATATTTGGTAGTACTACTTCCCAGACAGCTGGTGCAAGAGGTGGTGGTGATTTTATTGCTGCTAGTAGCTCCCACATTCTTTGTTCTGGTATGTTTTTTTTTTCCTTTACACTACCCAGTCCATTGACATTGCCACTTTCTACAATACATTTTGTACAACACTATAATTAACTTTTGGCAATGTTTTCAATGCCAAATATTCAACACTTCCCAACAAGGATACAATAAGAAATAGTAGGTAGATAGGTACACATTTGGAAAGTAAAAGGAGACAGAAGGCTGCAATATAGGTGATAATTCAACTATTAAAAGAGTTGTGCAAAAGCACATATGCACAGTAGATATGATCAAACCTTTTGAAATTTAAATTTGACAAATTCAGCAAATTATGCCTAAAAAATTAATTATCAATAAATCTAAAATAGTCTAATTGCTTCGCAAAGGTGTGCAGAACATTGTGTGGTCCACCAATGCTGTATACAATCTGTTTTATTGTTAAAATATGAGAAGGAGATTTGAATAGTAGTAAAGCAGACTCCATATAAATGGCCCAACCTGTACATATTGTCATAAAGGAAAATTAAAATCCTTAGGTCATGTCTCCCTCACATTGAACATATGGGGAAAATGGAAAATTACCTATAACTGGAGAATCCAACCTCCTTTTGAAGTAGGATTAATTAGACATTGGCACACAGGAACCAATTAATACAGGGTGGGCCATGTATGTGGATACACCTAAATAAAATGGGAATGGTTGGTGACATCAACTTCCTGTTTGTGGCATATTAGGATATGGGAGGAGGAAAACTTTTGAAGATGGGTGGTGACCATGGCGGCCATTTTGCCGTCAGGCTATTGGACCGAACTTTTTTTTCCAATGGGAAGAGGGTCATGTGACACATCAAACTTATTGAGAATTTCACAAGAAAAACAATGGTGTGCTTGGTGTTTACGTAACTTTATACTTTCATGAGTTATTTACCAGCTTCTCTTTGTTTGCAGCCATTGACACGTCGCAGAGGTTAAGACGTGAGAAAATTGTGTTGATGTCTGGTGAACACAGTACCCGGGTCATTGCAGCAGATTTCAATGTAAGACACCCTACACAAGAAAACTGTCACCATTCCCATGTTATTAAGGTGTGTCCATATAAATGGGCCACCAAAACAAAAAGTTTGCCTCATCACTGAACATAATGTTCTGTTTAAACTGAGGGTCCTGTTCCAATTTTTGTTTTGCCCATTCTGCAAATTCAGTGCTCTGATCTGGCATCACTCGAACATCCCTTTGGCAGATATTAGCTACTCACAAATGGCACCCTTACAAGATCCAGCTGCTGCAGCATCTCAATGAGGATGACCCAGAACTAAATTTGCAGAATGGGAAAAACAAAAATTGGAGCAGGACCCTCATTTTAAACAAAACATTATGTTCAGTGATGAGGCAAACTTTTTTGGGTGGCGCATTTATATGGATACACCTAAATAGCATCAGAATGGTGACAGTTTTATTGCGTAGGGTGTCTTGCATTGAAATCTGCTGCAATGACCCGAGTACTGCGTTCACCAGACATCAACATAATTTCTATCGGCTCCTCACGTGTTAACCTCTGTGACATGTCAATAGCTGTAAACAAAGATAAACTTGTAAATAACTCATGAAAGAATACAGTTATGTTACAACCAAGCACACCATTGTTTTTATTGTTTTTATTGCAAAATCCTCAATAAGTTTGATGTGTCACATGACCCTCTTCCCATTGAAAAAAAAAGTTGGATCTAAAATGGCTGCCATTGTCACCACCCATCTTGAACAGTTTTCCCCCTCCCATATATTAATGTGCCACAAAAAGGAAGTTGATATCACCAACCATTCCCATTTTATTTAGGTGTATCCATATACATGGCCCACCCTGTGCAGTGAAAATAGGGAATGATCTGACACTTTAATCCACTTTGAGGCAACCATGCCATGCAGTGTCCAGGTAATTAAACTGGAGATTCTTTGGGAAAAATACAAGAAGTTTAAGATTTGTATATTCAAGAATCATGGGCTCCTGTGTTTCAAGGAGGAGAATTGTGTTCCCCAGGCTGAGCTTCATTCTTCATGAAAGAATCTGCAGCAGACTCATCGGTGCCAGTGTTCCAATAGGAATATTGTGGTTTGCATCAATCTCATAGGTGAAGATATCTTGTAAATTCAGGATCTCATAAAATTCTGAATGGTCGAAAACATCTGACAAATAGCCCCCACATGAGGCCATCAAGGGGAGGTATGTGGGCATAGCATAGAGCTAATCAAAATAAAACTTTGTGTCTCTGCCTTGGTTGGGCTTTGGAAGACAAAGTTCGCTATGGAGGTTCTGTATTTTTGCTCAAACGAAGTGCTTTCCTTCACTAAGCTATAAGCCATTTCTGTGACCAGGTTTAATAATTTTCTTTTGTTCCATGTGTTGGAATCGGAGGTGTTAGTTCGCCAATAACCAGCTGAGTAGTTAAAGCAACCGCACTCATGTCCATCACTCATCAGTCAATTGTGTAATTGTCCTGATGGTTGGAGGCAGCGGAGTGCATTCCCTTGACATGTATATATATATTCCGGTCTTTGCTGCATCTTCAGATCTGTCTTCACATCTAGACTCGTGTTCTTTCTACCTTCTGTTTTGTTCTGGCAATTCAGTGGTTAACTTTACTTAGCTCTCTGCTTGACCCAGGGGCAAGTTCCTTTTTTATTTAAATGCTCAGCAGTCAGTCCATGACTGCCAGTAATAGCTTTTCTTCTGGTTCTGTGGTTTCTTCAGTAGGATTAGTGAATCTTCTGTTATTGACCCTGGCCTGACCTCTGACCACCCTCTTGCCTTAGGATCCTGCCTACATTTACTGGATTTAGTCATTTTGACGTGGCTTTCCTGACTATCCCTTGCTTGCCAGTTCTATTGGCTGCCAAGTTTGCATGCGCAGAACCCTCCTGGGCTCCATTCAAACAGAGGTGATCTGAAGATGCAGTGAGGACTAGTGTTGAGCATTCCGATACCGCAAGTATCGGGTATCGGCCGATATTTGCTGTATCGGAATTCCGATACCGAGATCCGATGCTTTTGTGATATCGGGAATCGGTATCGGGATCGATATTAATGTGTAAAATAAAGAATAAAAATAAAAAATATTGATAAACTCACCTCTCCGACGCAGCCTGGACCTTACCGATGTAACCGGCAGCTTCCGTTCCTAAGAATGAGCGCTAGAAAGACCTTCGATGACGTTGCGGCCTGTGATTGGTCGCGTGAGCAGTTACATGACCGCCACGCGACCAATCACAAGCTGCGACGTCATCTAAGGTCTTTCAAGCACTCATTCTTAGGAACGGAAGCTGCCGGTTACAGCGGTAAGATCCAGGCTGCGTCGGAGAGGTGAGTATATCAATATTTTTTATTTTTATTCTTTATTTTACACATGAATATGGATCCCAGGGCCTGAAGGAGAGTTTCCTCTCCTTCAGACCCTGGGAACCATACAGGATACCTTCCGATACTTGGTGTCCCATTGACTTGTATTGGTATCGGGTATCGGTATCGGCGATATCCGATACTTTTCGGGTATCGGCCGATACTATCCGATACCGATACTTTCAAGTATCGGACGGTATCGCTCAACACTAGTGAGGACCCTATGGTGGCAGGAATTTTTTTAAAACCTTTTAAACATTACATTTATTATGCTCTTGGGTCTGGAGAGATTCCAAGCATAATAAGAGACATTAAATTCACATAGAATAACTTCTCCACACATTGAATTTCCCAGGAAGAAAAGCATAAACAGACAAATTTTAATTTCTCATTTCAACAAGCGAGGATTTAAGAAAGTTACACATACTTCTATTTCTCCTGCTTTGCATTTTTCAAAGCCTGATGTGGAGGAAAAATAACTCAAAAGATCGAAAATATAAACAGTAAGTCGTTTTACTACAAAAATGAACAGGAAGTGTCTTTCAAGCATTTGTTTAGCGATTTTCAAGGGTTTTTGGAGTCGGTCCACTCCAACAGTGCCAAAAGTACACTGCTCAAAAAAATAAAGGGAACACTTAAACAACAGAATATAACTCCAAGTAAATCAAACGTCTGTGAAATCAAACTGTCCACTTAGAAAGCAACACTATTTGACAATCAATTTCACTTGCTGTTGTGCAAATGGAATAGACAACAGATGGAAATTATTGGCAATTTTCAAGACACACTCAATAAAGGAGTGGTTCTGCAAGTGGAGATCACAGACCACATCTCAGTACCAATGCTTTGTGGCTGATATTTTGGTCACTTTTGAATGTTGGTTGTGCTTTCACACTAATGGTAGCATGAGACGGGCTCTTCAACCCACACAAGTGTCTCAGGTAGTGCAGATTAAACAGGATGTCACATCAATGTGAGCTGTGGCAAGAAGATTTGCTGTGTCTGTCAGCGTAGTGTCCAGAGGCTGGAGGCGCTACCAAGAGAAAGGCAAGTACACCAGAAGATGTGGAGAGGGCTGTAGGAGGGCAACAACCCAGCAGAAGGACAGCTACCTCAGCCTTTGTGCAAGGAGGAACAGGAGGAGCACTGCCAGAGCCCTGCAAAATGACTTCCAGCAGGTCACAAATGTGCATGAGTCTGCACAAATGGTTAGAAACCGACTCCATGAGGATGGTCTGAGTGGCCGACATCCACAGATCGGGGTTGTGCTCACAGCCCAACACCGTGCAAGCCGCTTGGCATTTGCCACAGAACACTAGAATTGTCAAATTTGCCACTGGCACCCTGTGCTCCTCACAGATGAAAGCAGGTTCACACTGAGCACATGTGACAGACGTGACAGAGTCTGGAGACGCCATGGAGAGCGATCTGCTGCCTGCAACATCCTTCAGCATGACCAGTTTGGCAGTGGGTCAGTAATGGTGTGGAGTGGCATTTCTTTGGAGGGCCCCACAGCCCTCCATATGCTTGCCAGAGGTAGCCTGACTGTCATTAGGTACCGAGATGAGATCCTCAGACCCCTTGTGAGACCATATGCTGGTGCAGTTGGCCCTGGGTTCCTCCTAATGCAGGACAATGCCAGACCTCATGTGGCTGGAGTGTGTTAGCAGTTCCTGCGAGATGAAGGAATTGAAGCTATGGACTGGCCCACCCATTCCCCAGACCTGAATCCGATTGAACACATCTGGAACATCATGTCTTGCACCATCCACCAATGTCACGTTGCACCACAAACTGTCCAGGAGTTGGTGGATGCTTTAGTCCAGGACTGGGAGGAGATCACTCATGAGACCATCTGCCGCCTCATCAGGAGCATGCCCAGGAATGGTAGGGAGGTCATACATGCACGTGGAGGCCACACACACTACTGAGCATCATTTCCTTGTCTTGATGCATTTACACTGAAGTTGGATAAGCCTGTAACTTCATTTTCCACTTTGAATTTCAGCATCATTCCAACTCCAGACCTCCGTGGGATATTAGTTGTGATTTACATTGATTATTAGGTTTTATTGTTGTCAACACATTCCACTATGTAATGAATGAAGATATACAACTGGAATATTTCATTCAGTGATATCTGGGATGTGGGATTTTAGTGTTCCCTTTATTTTTTTGAGCAGTGTATTTTGGTTGAGTTTTATATTAAGTAGACCTGAAATTGGGAAGCTATAACCATTTACTTATGCATTGTTTGAGGACATTACCTACAAATCATAATTTTCTGTTACTCATTGCCTAAATTATGAATTTCATAGTTTCTGTATTATTCAAAACATTCACAGGTTTATTTCCCCATAGGTTTTAGGCTCTGTTTAGCAATTATTGTTAGCTTGGAAGAAAGGTCATTTTTTAAAGCACTATAGTTTCCAAATAAAACCCAAAACATAGATTAGAAATACAACATATACTGTAGTATAATATATATGATAATCTCAACATTAACCATATGCTAAAATATAAAGAGCTGCTAAAAATATAATTAAACTAAAAATAATGTCAGTTCAGATCTCAAAATAATTATTATTCGCTAAAGGGTTTGGCATTAAAATTGAAAATCATTCTCATTTAGGGCAGGTGTTTAAGACTGTTTCTTCACCACCTGAGAATATCGGTCCAATTATGCTAATCACACTCTTAGCAGAGTTTAAACAGAGTTGATCAGAGTGGGATCAGGTTTTCTAGGAGGTGGAAAGAAAAAAGTCTTTTGTCAGTCCCTGAAAATCACACCACACTCGGATGTCATCTGAGTACTGTCTGATTTATTTCATGGACCCATAGACACGGATGGGCGAATGCGATCCCGTTCTCGGAGGCAAAGCGTGCATGCTGCGATTATTTTCCTTGGACCACTGAAGAAAAATTCAGACATGCGCATGTCTGAATAGAATAACTAAAGTCAAAACCAAGGATAACACTCGTCTGACTAAAACGGTCAAACCCACGAGCGCCTACTGAGAGTCTCTACTTCTCTAGAAGACTCCAACAAGAAAATAAAAAGGAATGATTTGATCCCATACTGAAAGTAACGTTGAGACCTAGCTCTATCATGATCAACCTTAGCAGCATGTTCAGAACATGAAAGTCATATAATAATTTTGGCCACTATTCTTATTTTTTAAGGGCCAGGGATAAGAAATAAAGTAATGCTCTGTGAGGGCTAGCTCACACGCTGCAGATTTGTTAATGATTTTTAGAGGATTTGCATACATATTTTAGGGTACATGGTGAGACAACCTCATTAATGCGTGACTGGCTAATATTGTTTAATATTTCCTTGACATTTACAGATTGACTGTGCAGAAATTGTATTATAAACTACAATTCAACTACATTCCTACATTCCTCTTATATTATAGTCTCTAGTAGGCAGTATCTTGTATCCTTCTGCATCAGTGTTTGTACATTTTGTCAGCATTATTTTTCTAAATTAATAGCAATACTCAGAAGTATAATTTTCCTTGCTAGAAGTTATCAACATTGATTACTTATACCACCACATCTCCTCTAACATGCACATACTATTTACATTATCTAATCCTAATAACTAATAGTTAGCCACATATTAGTTGGCAATACATCTTTATTATTTATTATTATTATTTATTTATATAGCACCATTAATTCCATGGTGCTGTACATGAGAAAGGGGTTACATACAGGGTTATAGATATCATTTACAGTAAACAGGTTTACAGTGACACACTGGTACAGAGGGGAGAGGACCCTGTCCTTGCAGACTTACATTCTATGGGATAGTGGGGAAGAGACAGAAGGTAGGGGTGAGGCGGTGGCGGCTCTGGCGGTGGTGAGGCGGCGGCTCGGTTATTGTAGGCTGTAGGCTTTCCTGAAGAGATGGGTTTTCAGGTTCTGTCTGAAGGATCCGAGGGTGGTGGATAATCGGACGTGTTGAGGCATGGAATTCCAGAGGATGGGGAATATTCGGGAGAAATCTTGGAGGCGATTGTGTGAGGAACGAATAAGTGTGGAGGAGAGTAGGAGGTCTTGGGATGAACGAAGATTACGTGAGGGAAGATAGCGGGAGATTAGTTCAGAGATATAGGGAGGGGACAGGTTGTGGATGGCTTTGTAGATCAGTGTTAGTAGTTTGAACTGGATTTGTTGGGGCATTGGGAGCCAGTGGAGGGATTTGCAGAGAGGAGAAGCAGGGGAGTAGCAAGGAGAGAGGTGGATTAGGCGGGAAGCAGAGTTGAGGACAGACTGGAGTGGTGCAAGAGAGTTAGTGGGGATGCCACAGAGGAGGGTGTTGCAGTAATCGAGGCGGGAGATGATGAGAGCATGCACAAGAGTTTTGGTAGATTGTGGGCTGAGGAAGGAACGGATTCTGGCAATATTTTTGAGTTGGAGGCGACAGGAGGTGGCAAGAGCTTGGACGTGAGGTTTGAAGGACAGGGCAGAGTCAAGAGTTACCCTGAGGCAGCGGATTTCAGGAGCGGGAGAGAGCGTGATGCCGTTTACCAAAATGAACTGGTTTGAATGTGCCATGTCACATTGATAAAGCCCCTGACGTACCAGAACTGCAGAACCCCACATAAGTGACCCCATTTTACAAATTACTCCTCTCAGTGAATTCATATAGATGTGCAGTGATGATATTGACACCACAGGTGTGTTACAGAATTTTATACCATTGGGCAGTGAAGAAAAAGTAGTCAAATTTTTGCCACCAAACTTTTGTTTTAGTCCCAGACTTTACATTTTCAAAAGGGGAAATTGGTAAAAATGGCACCAAAATTTGTCCTGCAATTTCTGCTGAACGTAGAAATACCCTATATGTAGCTGTACAGTACTGCTTAGCCACATGGCAAGCCTCGGGAGGGACGGAGAGCTATTTGCTAATGGAGCGCAGATTTTGCTAGAATAGAATGGTTTCATATATGGAGCCCCGAAGTGCTATAAGAACAGACTCACCCCTCAAGTGACCACATTTTGGAAATCATACCCCTTTTGAAGGCGTATCTACAGGTGTAGTGGTAGTTTTGACTCCATGGGTGTTTTCCAGAAACAAGCAATAGTGGATGCTGCTGAGTGAAAATTGCAAACTGCCATTGCAGGGACCAGTACGCTCATTGTAGTCACCAGTATATTGTGGTGACTAGGGTTGAGCGACTTTCATTTTTTAAAGATCGAGTCGGGTTTTGTGAAACCCGACTTTGTCCAGAGTCGAGTCGAGTGCAGTCGGCCGATTATCGCTAAAAGTCGGGGATCGACCGAAACACGAAACCCAATGCAAGTCAATGGGGAAGCATAGTCGGCAGTGAGTGGAGGCCAGGAAAACACCTACAGTGCCCATTTTAATGCCAAAAACATCCATTCTTGTTTCTGAAGCTTGTCAATCTTAATTAACTTTATAATAATAGTTGTTCAATGGAACTTGGGGGTCATTTGGCAAAAGTTGTGGGGGGTAGGGCTGGTTCAAGGTTTTAGTGGGCCCAGGAATCGTGGACTACGTCACGGCGGTGGAGCAGGGAGAGGTAAGTATTTCAACGTTGCAAGTGCTGTGATCCTGAGCAAGCAGGGGGGCACACTTGTTCGCATTGGCACTGGCACAGGGCCCCTCAAAGTACAGCGGTGTGTTTGCACGGCGGGGGCGCCTCCCACCAGCAGCGACACTTTTGCGTACTCTGAGGGGCCCTGTGCCAGTGACGTCGCCAACGAGTATGCCCCCCCACCTGATGAAGGAACCTGCACTTTCATCTGCACCTTCCTCTTTGTCCCTGTGTAAGGTGGTATAACATGCGGGAAGGGGAACCTTACTTTCAGCAGGGTCAGATTCTGGCTGTGTAGAGTGCAAGGGGAATGTAGTGGTCTAGGTCAATGTACCAGCAGACTCATCTAGCAGTGGCTGGGCAATGGGCAGGATGAGGAGGAAACAGATATAGGGCCAAAGAATAAAGTAGGCTAAATGCAGTTCAAAATTGGTAACAGGACTAAACAGGCGGCATTGCTTTGTTCAGTGGAGTAGCAAACCCAGGAGCAGCAGACACTGTTTTAAGGGCCCAAACACACTAATAGGCCAAATGCAGTTTAATATCTGATACTTTAGGCCAAAAGCCTAAGACTGAAGCTCAGCTTTATTCAGTTGAGGGCAAACACCAGGGAGGGGCAGACACTGTTAGTAGGCCCTAACCACCAATTTTTAAAAACACAGCACTTAATGAGAGCCAGAAGGTTGAAGCTCAGCTTTATTCAGTTGAGGACAAACACCAGGGAGGGGCAGACACCGTTAGTAGGTCGTAACCAAAGTTGAAGGCCAAATGCAGTTTAATATCTGATACTATAGGCCGAAAGCCAGAAGGTGGAAGCTCAGCTTTACTCAGTTGAGGACAAACACCAGGGAGGGGCAGACACCGTTAGTAGGCCCTAGCCACCAATTTTTAAAAACACAGCACTTAATGAGAGCCAGAAGGTTGAAGCTCAGCTTTATTCAGTTGAGGACAAACACCAGGGAGGGGCAGACACCATTAGTAGGCCGTAACCAAAGTTGAAGGCCAAATGCAGTTTAATATCTGATACTATAGGCCGAAAGCCAGAAGGTGGAAGCTCCGATTTAGACAGTGGAGGACAATTTGAATTAGGGACTGCAGACAGACTTAGTAGGCTGTCCCCTGTGGACCATGCATCCACCACATTAACCCATTGCGCCTTAATGGACACGTAATCTTCCGTGGCCATGCCTACAGGTCCATGCGTCTGTTGTCAGGTGCACCTTTGTACTCACAGATTGCCAGAGTGCATGGACAATGTGGTCTTTTACATGCTGGTGGAGGGTTGGGATGGCTTTTCTCGCAAAAGAAGTGTCGACTGGTTAGCTTGTAGCGTGGTACAGCGTAGTCCATCATGGCCTTATTAATAGTAAATAAAATATATAACTAGGCTCTATGAACTTTTAAATAGGTTCCAGGGGTACACGGGCAGCATTGGTGTGGTCAGTGGAGGAGTATTGCAAGTAGGGGCCGCAGACAGGCTATCAAAGGCCTAAAATAACAAACAATAGGCAGGCATGGCAGTTTTAAATCGGTTACATGGATACACAGGCAGGCACTCCAGGCAGCATTGTGGTCAGTGGAGGAGTATTGCAAGTAGGGGCCGCAGACAGGCTATCAAAGGCCTAAAATAACAAACAATAGGCAGGCATGGCAGTTTAAAATCGGTTACATGGATACACAGGCAGGCACTCCAGGCAGCATTGTGGTCAGTGGAGGAGTATTGCAAGTAGGGGCCGCAGACAGGCTATCAAAGGCCTAAAATAACAAACAATAGGCAGGCATGGCAGTTTTAAATCGGTTACATGGATACACAGGCAGGCACTCCAGGCAGCATTGTGGTCAGTGGAGGAGTATTGCAAGTAGGGGCCACAGACAGGCTATCAAAGGCCTAAAATAACAAACAATAGGCAGGCATGGCAGTTTTAAATTGGTTACATGGATACACAGGCAGGCCTCCAGGCAACATTGTGGTCAGTGGAGGAGTATTGCAAGTAGGGGCCGCAGACAGGCTATCAAAGGCCTAAAATAACAAACAATAGGCAGGCATGGCAGTTTAAAATCGGTTACATGGATACACAGGCAGGCACTCCAGGCAGCATTGTGGTCAGTGGAGGAGTATTGCAAGTAGGGGCCGCAGACAGGCTATCAAAGGCCTAAAATAACAAACAATAGGCAGGCATGGCAGTTTTAAATCGGTTACATGGATACACAGGCAGGCACTCCAGGCAGCATTGTGGTCAGTGGAGGAGTATTGCAAGTAGGGGTCGCAGACAGGCTATCAAAGGCCTAAAATAACAAACAATAGGCAGGCATGGCAGTTTAAAATCGGTTACATGGATACACAGGCAGGCACTCCAGGCAGCATTGTGGTCAGTGGAGGAGTATTGCAAGTAGGGGCCGCAGACAGCCTATCAAAGGCCTAAAATAACAAACAATAGGCAGTCATGGCAGTTTTAAATCGGTTACATGGATACACAGGCAGGCACTTCAGGCAGCATTGTGGTCAGTGGAGGAGTATTGCAAGTAGGGGCCGCAGACAGGCTATCAAAGGCCTAAAATAACAAACAATAGGCAGGCATGGCAGTTTAAAATCGGTTACATGGATACACAGGCAGGCACTCCAGGCAGCATTGTGGTCAGTGGAGGAGTATTGCAAGTAGGGGCCGCAGACAGGCTATCAAAGGCCTAAAATAACAAACAATAGGCAGGCATGGCAGTTTAAAATCGGTTACATGGATACACAGGCAGGCACTCCAGGCAGCATTGTGGTCAGTGGAGGAGTATTGCAAGTAGGGGCCGCAGACAGGCTGTCAAAGGCCTAAAATAACAAACAATAGGCAGGCATGGCAGTTTTAAATCGGTTACATGGATACACAGGCAGGCACTCCAGGCAGCATTGTGGTCAGTGGAGGAGTATTGCAAGTAGGGGCCACAGACAGGCTATCAAAGGCCTAAAATAACAAACAATAGGCAGGCATGGCAGTTTAAAATCGGTTACATGGATACAGGCAGGCACGCCAGGCAGCATTGTGGTCAGTGGAGGAGTATTGCAAGTAGGGGCTGCAGACAGGCTATCAAAGGCCTAAAATAACAAACAATAGGCAGGCATGGCAGTTTTAAATCGGTTACATGGATACACAGGCAGGCACTCCAGGCAGCATTGTGGTCAGTGGAGCAGTATTGCAAGTAGGGGCCGCAGACAGGCTGTCAAAGGCCTAAAATAACAAACAATAGGCAGGCATGGCAGTTTTAAATTGGTTACATGGATACACAGGCAGGCACTCCAGGCAGCATTGTGGTCAGTGGAGGAGTATTGCAAGTAGGGGCCGCAGACAGGCTATCAAAGGCCTAAAATAACAAACAATAGGCAGGCATGGCAGTTTAAAATCGGTTACATGGATACACAGGCAGGCACTCCAGGCAGCATTGTGGTCAGTGGAGGAGTATTGCAAGTAGGGGCCGCAGACAGGCTATCAAAGGCCTAAAATAACAAACAATAGGCAGGCATGGCAGTTTAAAATCGGTTACATGGATACACAGGCAGGCAGCATTGTGGTCAGTGGAGGAGTATTGCAAGAAGTGTCTGACAAAGTTAGTACTCCCAAAAAATAAATAGATGTTAATGTCTCGCAAAACAACTATAAATAAAAAAAAGGGTGGCATGCTTAGGTACAGGGGTGGGCTCATCTGCAGAGTTTATGACAAAGTAATTTGGCAGTAAATTAGTATTTACTGGTGTCAATATAGGACACTGACCCAGACTACTTTAACTATCATCATAGATGTCAACAAATTGGTATTGATTGTCAGTGCCAGGCATTGAATGATGTCAGTGCATAGACTAAACATTGGTGGAGCTGTGCGAGATAATTTGGCACGTGGTAGAGCACAGTTTGAGCTGGGGGGGGAACTCTCTTGTGGCCGGCGGTACCGCCCCAGGGCCCCTCATGTTACAACGGTGTGTCTGACATTGGGTGTGCACCACCACCGCCATAGACACTACATTGTACTATGAGGGACCCAGTGGCAGTGCTGTCGACCAAAAGCGAGCACACCCACCTCTTCTGACAAACAGCACTGTAACTAACGGGTGCTTGCGCCAAGTGTCGAGAGTGAGACAACGGCCCCGTGGGGGGAGTTTTCCCATTGGGGGATGTGTAAACATGTCGTATGCAGGTCAAACAGCTGCTGCAAATTAAGAGATTTTAACACTCAGTAAAACCAGTCCACAAGCAAGACCTTTTTATAGGAAAGCTAGGTGTCAGCCGGGAAAGGTGGGGCAAAATAATTTGAAATCCAGGAGTGGTTCATTTTAATGAAGGTGAGATCATCCACATTTTGGGTAGCCAGACGAGTCCTTTTTTCGGTTAATATTGAACCAGCAGCACTGAATACTCTTTCTGATAGCACACTAGCTGCTGGGCAAGCAAGCTCCTGCAACGCATATTCTGCCAATTCAGGCCAGGTGTCTAATTTGGATGCCCAGTAATCAAATGGGAATGACGGTTGAGGGAGAACATCAATAAGGGCTGAAAAATAGTTAGTAACCATACTGGACAAATGTTGTCTCCTGTCACTTTGAATAGATGCTGCAGTACCTGTCCTGTCTGCGGTCATTGCGAAATCACTCCACAACCTGGTCAGAAAACCCCTCTGTCCAACGCCACTTCTGATCTGTGCACCTCTAACACCTCTGCCCTGTAGCCCCCTGCAGCTCGTGTGAGAACCATCACCGGCACTATGTGCTGGGAATGCCTGAATCAAACGGTCTACAAGAGTAGCTTGTTTGGTTGCTAATATTTGTTCGAGGTTCTCATGTGGCATAATATTTTGCAATTTGCCTTTATAGCGAGGGTCAAAGATGCAGGCCAACCAGTAATCGTCATCACTCATCATTTTAATAATGCGTGGGTCCTTTTTGAGGATACGTAAGGCATAATCCGCCATGTGGGCCAAAGTTCCAGTTGGCAACTCTGCGGTTGTGCTGGTTTGAGGGGCAGTTACAGGCAAATCTACGTCACTTGTCTCCCTTACAAAAACAGAACCCGGCCTTGCAACGCCACTAATTTCTGTTGGCCCAGGAGAAGCTTCCTCATTAAAAAAGTACTCATCCCCATCATCCTCCTCGTCCTCCTCCTCCTGTTTGCCCGCTACCGCGTCCTCTACACGGCCCTGACCAGAAAATGACTGACTGTCATCAAGGCTTTCCTCTTCCTCGGCTGCAGACGCCTGCTCCTTTATGTGCGTCAAACTTTGCATCAGCAGACGCATTAGGGGGATGCTCATGCTTATTATTGCGTTGTCTGCACTAACCAGCCGTGTGCATTCCTCAAAACACTGAAGGACTTGACACAGGTCTTGTAGCTTCGACCACTGCACACCTGACAACTCCATGTCTGCCATCCAACTGCCTGCCCGTGTATCCTCCCACAAATACATAACAGCACGCCTCTGTTCGCACATTCTCTGAAGCATGTGCAGTGTGGAGTTCCACCTTGTTGCAACATCGATGATTAGGTGATGCTGAGGAAGGTTCAAAGAACGCTGATAGTTCTGCATACGGCTGGAGTGTACAGGCGAATGGCGGATATGCGAGCAAAGTCTGCGCACTTTGAGGAGCAGGTCGGGTAACCCCGTATAACTTTTTAGGAAGCACTGCACCACCAGGTTTAAGGTGTGAGCCAGGCAAGGAATGTGTTTCAGTTGGGAAAGGGCTATGGCAGCCATGAAATTCCTTCCGTTATCACTCACTACCTTGCCTGCCTCAAGATGTACAGTGCCCAGCCATGACTGAGTTTCTTTCTGCAAGAACTCGGACAGAACTTCTGCGGTGTGTCCGTTGTCGCCCAAACACTTCATTGCCAATACAGCCTGCTGACGCTTGCCACTAGCTGTCCTATAATGGCACACCTGGTGTGCAACAGTGGCAGCTGTGGATGGAGTGGATGTGCGACTGCAGTCTGTGGACGAGCTCTCGCTTCTGCAGGAGGAGGAGGAAGAGGAGGAGGGGGGGCGAACGCCTACAGCCAACTCTTTCCTTGACCGTGGGCTAGGCAGAACTGTCCCAATATTGCTGTCCCCTGTGGTGCCTGCATCCACCACATTCACCCAGTGTGCCGTGATGGACATGTAACGTCCCTGGCCATGCCTACTGGTCCATGCATCTGTTGTCAGGTGCACCTTTGTAGTCACAGACTGCCTGAGTGCATGGACGATGCGGTCTTTAACATGCTGTTGGAGGGCTGGGATGGCTTTTCTAGAAAAGAAGTGCCGACTGGGTAGCTCGTAGCGTGGTACAGCGTAGTCCATCAGCGCTTTGAAAGCTTCGCTTTCAACTAACCGGTAGGGCATCATCTCTAATGAGATTAGTCTAGCAACGTGGGCGTTCAAACCCTGTGTACGCGGATGCGAGGATGAGTACTTCCTTTTCCTAACAAGAGTCTCATGTAGGGTGAGCTGGACTGGAGAGCTGGAGATCGTGGAACTAGCGGTGGTGCCGGTGGACATGGGTGAGTGAGAGAGGGTTGGAGATGGTATTCTTGCCGGTGCCCTACATGCAGTGTTTCCTACTACTAACCTGGTGATTCCCTGACTGCTTTGGCCTGGCGACGAAAGCTGCACAGATACTGCAGGTGGTGTGGGAAATGGTGGGCTTACAGTGAGGGAAGGGATGTAGCGTTGCTGACTAGCTTCATTGGCCGAGGGTGCTGCAACCTTTATGGACGTTTGGTAGTTAGTCCAGGCTTGCAAATGCATAGTGGATAAATGTCTATGCATGCAACTTGTATTTAGACTTTTAAGATTCTGACCTCTGCTTAAGGTAGTTGAACATTTTTGACAGATGACTTTGCGCTGATCATTTGGATGTTGTTTAAAAAAATGCCAGACTGCACTCTTTCTACTATCGGATACCTTTTCAGGCATTGCAGACTGAGCTTCTTTAACTGGATGGCCACGCTGTCCTCCAACTGGTTTTGATTTTGCCACGCGTTTTTGGCCAGATACGGGCCCGGTAGATGGAACCTGTTGTGATGTTGATGCCTGCTGTGGCTCCTGCTCCTCTGCTTCAGAACTACTGCCACCTGCACCCTGTTCCCCCAATGGCTGCCAATCGGGGTCCACAACTGGGTCATCTATGACCTCCTCTTCTATGTTGTGTGCAACTTCGTCTGTGTCACCGTGTAAGCCGGTGGTATTGCGTTTGTGACGGAGCACCATAGTCTCCACTGGTTTTGATTCTGCCTCAGTACACTGCGAGGGCAATGTTCTGGTCTGAGTCAAAGGAACAGCATAGTAATCTGGCTGTGGCTGTGCATCTGTGCACTCCATGTCCGATTCAACTTCTAATGGGCATAGCCTGTTAACTGTTTCACTGTGTAACCCAGGAACGGTATGTGTAAAGAGCTCCATGGAGTAACCTATTGTGTCGACTGACGCATCCTTCACTGTTGTTTTTAGTGAAGGACACAAGGAAGCGACTTGTTCCTGACCGGGAGCATCCTCTGACGATGCACTGCTCTGACATTTGGCACTTTCCGAGGAGGAGGCGAAAGAGTTAGAGGCAGAGTCAGCAATGAAAGCCAATACTTGTTCCTCCTGCTCCGGCTTCAAAAGTGGTTTTCCTACTCCCAGAAAAGAGAGCGTTCGAGGCCTTGTGTAGCCAGACAACGAACCTGGCTCAACAACTCGAGACTTAGGTGCTGTACTGCTTTTACCATGACCACCTGATGCTCCACCACCACTACCATCATTACGAGCTGACAATGACCGCCCACGGCCACGACCTCTTCCACTAGACTTCCTCATTGTTTGCAAAACGTAACCAAAGTAACGCTATTTGTTACTGTAAAACAACTTATCAGGTGAACTCAAACTTCTGTAGGATTTATATATACCTTTATAGGTGCCTGACACTGAAAGGAAAATCAGGCCCAATGTTACACACTAGGTTTTCTGTGCCCCAATAATTTGAGACAGATGGCACACACAGGACCAGCACTCAAGCAGAAATGCCAATCTTAATCTCCCACTATGTTTTTTTTTTTCTGGGAGAATTTACCCTAAAAAAAAAAAAAAAAATGGCCAAGTATTACACAGTGTTTTCGGTGCCACACAATGACAGACAGATGCCACACACAGCAATGGCACTGAGGCAGACTTGCCAATATTTATCTCCCACTAATTTTTTTTTTGGAAAAGGGAGAATTTAGCAAAAAAAAAATAAAAAAGGGCCAAGTATTACACAGTGTTTTCAGTGGCACACAATGAGAGACAGATACCACACACAGCAATGGCACGGAGACAGACTTGCCAATATTTATCTCCCACTAATTTTTTTTGGGGAAAAGGGAGAATGTACCCCCCCCAAAAAAAATGGCCAAGTATTACACAGTGTTTTTGGTGGCACACAATGAGAGACAGATGCCACACACAGCAATGGCACGGAGGCAGACTTGCCAATATTTATCTCCCACTAATTTTTTTTTTTGGAAAAGGGAGAATGTACCCCCCCCAAAAAAATGGCCAAGTATTACACAGTGTTTTCGGTGCCACACAATGAGAGACAGATGCCACACACAGCAATGGCACGGAGGCAGACTTGCCAATATTTATCTCCCACTAATTTTTTGGGGGGAAAAGGGAGAATTTAGCAAAAAAAAAAAAAAAAAAGGCCAAGTATTACACAGTGTTTTCAGGTGGCACACAATGAGAGACAGATACCACACACAGCAATGGCACGGAGGCAGACTTGCCAATATTTATCTCCCACTAATTTTTTTTTTGGAAAAGGGAGAATTTAGCAAAAAAAAAAAAATGGCCAAGTATTACACAGTGTTTTCGGTGGCACACATTGAGAGACAGATACCACACACAGCAATGGCACGGAGGCAGACTTGCCAATATTTATCTCCCACTAATTTTTTTTTGGGAAAAGGGAGAATGTACCCCCCCCCAAAAAAAATGGCCAAGTATTACACAGTGTTTTCGGTGGCACACAATGACAGACAGATGCCACACACAGCAATGGCACGGAGGCAGACTTGCCAATATTTATCTCCCACTAATTTTTTGGGGGGAAAAGGGAGAATGTACCCCCCCCCAAAAAAAAATGGCCAAATATTACACAGTGTTTTCGGTGGCACACAATGAGAGACAGATACCACACACAGCAATGGCACGGAGGCAGACTTGCCAATATTTATCTCCCACAAATTTTTTTGGGGGAAAAGGGAGAATGTACCCCCCCCAAAAAAAGGGGCCAAGTATTACACAGTGTTTTCGGTGCCACACAATGAGAGACAGATGCCACACACAGCAATGGCACGGAGGCAGACTTGCCAATATTTATCTCCCACTAATTTTTTTTTGGAAAAGGGAGAATGTACCCCCCCAAAAAAAAGGGGCCAAGTATTACACAGTGTTTTCGGTGCCACACAATGAGAGACAGATGGCACACACAGCAATGGCACGGAGGCAGACTTGCCAATATTTATCTCCCACTAATTTTTTTTTTGGAAAAGGGTGAATGTACCCCAAAAAAAAAAAAATGGCCAAGTATTACACAGTGTTTTCGGTGCCACACAATGAGAGACAGATGCCACACACAGCAATGGCACGGAGGCAGACTTGCCAATATTTATCTCCCACTAATTTATTTTTTGGAAAAGGGAGAATTTAGCAAAAAAAAAAAAAATGGCCAAGTATTACACAGTGTTTTCGGTGCCACATAATGACAGACAGATGCACACACAGCAATGGCACAGAGGCAGACTTGCCAATATTTATCTCCCACTAATTTTTTTTTGGAAAAGGGAGAATTTAGCAAAAAAATAAAAAATGGCCAAGTATTACACAGTGTTTTCGGTGGCACACAATGAGAGACAGATACCACACACAGCAATGGCACGGAGGCAGACTTGCCAATATTTATCTCCCACTAATTTTTTTTGGGGAAAAGGGAGAATGTACCCCCCCCCCAAAAAAAATGGCCAAATATTACACAGTGTTTTCGGTGGCACACAATGAGAGACAGATACCACACACAGCAATGGCACGGAGGCAGACTTGCCAATATTTATCTCCCACAAATTTTTTTTGGGAAAAGGGAGAATGTACCCCCCCCAAAAAAAGGGGCCAAGTATTACACAGTGTTTTCGGTGCCACACAATGAGAGACAGATGGCACACACAGCAATGGCACGGAGGCAGACTTGCCAATATTTATCTCCCACTAATTTTTTTTTTGGAAAAGGGTGAATGTACCCCAAAAAAAAAAAAAAATGGCCAAGTATTACACAGTGTTTTCGGTGGCACACAATGAGAGACAGATACCACACACAGCAATGGCACGGAGGCAGACTTGCCAATATTTATCTCCCTGCAGTTATCTCAGAAAAGTATGGCAGGCAGCTATAAAAAGGACTGCTGCACACAAAAGTGTGGACAAACACACAAGATAGCTGTGCAGAAAGGAAGGAAAAACAGGATTTGTGCTTTGAAAAAAGCAGTTGGTTTGCACAGCGGTGTACACACAGGCACAGCAACGCAGCTATCAGGGTCAGGGAGCCTTCTAGTGCAGCCCAATGAGCTACAGCGCTGAAAAAAAAAAATGTAGCTTCCACTGTCCCTGCAATCAAAAGGTGGTGTTGGACAGTGGAAATCGCTACAGCACAAGCGGTTTGTAGCTTTATGTACTCTGCCTATCACTATCCCTGCTTCCGAAGAAGCTGCAGCAACCTCTCCCTACGCTCAGATCAGCAGCAGTAAGATGGCGGTCGGCGGGAACGCCCCTTTATAGCCCCTGTGATGCCGCAGAAAGCAAGCCAATCACTGCAATGCCCTTCTCTAAGATGGTGGGGACTGAGATCTATGTCATCACGCTGCCCACACTCTGCGTCCACCTTCATTGGCTGAGAAATGGCGCTTTTAGCGTCATTGAAACGCGACTTTGGCGCAAAAGTCGCGTACCGCATGGCAGACCCCACACAGGGATCGGCTCGGTTTCATGAGACGCCGACTTTGCCAAAAGTCGGCGACTTATGGAAATGAACGATCCGTTTCGCTCAACCCTAGTGGTGACCAGTAGGTTCTGGTGCCCAGCTCATGTTTTTCGAGACATGCCCTTGTAAATTAAGCGGGCTCTCATTGCTTCTCAAATGCCAAACATGTGGATGCTAAATGTAATTTAGGCAAACTGTGGGATTCAGAAGGTAGGCGGCATTTGGATTTGGGAGCGTAGAATCATTAGATTTATTTTGGGGGACGAGGAGCCATTTTGCTTTTCCAGAGCTGAAAATTGATACAATGTTATTTTCTGTTTATTATTTTCAGATTCTATCACAGTCGAAGTGTACCTACGACAAAAAATACAGACCTCTCCATTCTTTGTAGGTGGGAAAATTTGCTAAATAGGTGGTGTATCAAATACTTAGTTTCCCCAATATATATAGGTATATATATATATATATATATATATATATATATATATATATATATACAGTGGGGCAAAAAAGTATTTAGTCATTCAGCAATAGTGCAAGTTCCACCACTTAAAAAGATGAGAGGCGTCTGTAATTTACATCATAGTTAGACCTCAACTATGGGAGACAAACTGAGAAAAAAAAATCCAGAAAATCACATTGTCTGTTTTTATCATTTTATTTGCATATTATGGTGGAAAATAAGTATTTGGTCAGAAACAAACAATCAAGATTTCTGGCTCTCACAGACCTGTAACTTCTTCTTTAAGAGTCTCCTCTTTCCTCCACTCATTACCTGTAGTAATGGCACCTGTTTAAACTTGTTATCAGTATAAAAAGACACCTGTGCACACCCTCAAACAGTCTGACTCCAAACTCCACTATGGTGAAGACCAAAGAGCTGTCAAAGGACACCAGAAACAAAATTGTAGCCCTGCACCAGGCTGGGAAGACTGAATCTGCAATAGCCAACCAGCTTGGAGTGAAGAAATCAACAGTGGGAGCAATAATTAGAAAATGGAAGACATTCAAGACCACTGATAATCTCCCTCGATCTGGGGCTCCACGCAAAATCCCACCCCGTGGGGTCAGAATGATCACAAGAACGGTGATCAAAAATCACAGAACCACGTGGGGGGACCTAGTGAATGAACTGCAGAGAGCTGGTACCAATGTAACAGGGCCTACCATAAGTAACACACTACGCCACCATGGACTCAGATCCTGCAGTGCCAGACGTGTCCCACTGCTTAAGCCAGTACATGTCCGGGCCCGTCTGAAGTTTGCTAGAGAGCATTTGGATGATCCAGAGGAGTTTTGGGAGAATGTCCTATGGTCTGATGAAACCAAACTGGAACTCTTTGGTAGAAACACAACTTGTCGTGTTTGGAGGAAAAAGAATACTGAGCTGCATCCATCAAACACCATACCTACTGTAAAGCATGGTGGTGGAAACATCATGCTTTGGGGCTGTTTCTCTGCAAAGGGGCCAGGACGACTGATCCGGGTACATGAAAGAATGAATGGGGCCATGTATCGTGAGATTTTGAGTGCAAACCTCCTTCCATCAGCATTGAAGATGAAACGTGGCTGGGTCTTTCAACATGACAATGATCCAAAGCACACCGCCAGGGCAACAAAGGAGTGGCTTCGTAAGAAGCATTTCAAGGTCCTGGAGTGGCCTAGCCAGTCTCCAGATCTCAACCCTATAGAAAACCTTTGGAGGGAGTTGAAAGTTTGTGTTGCCAAGCGAAAAGCCAAAAACATCACTGCTCTAGAGGAGATCTGCATGGAGGAATGGGCCAACATACCAACAACAGTGTGTGGCAACCTTGTGAAGACTTACAGAAAACGTTTGACCTCTGTCATTGCCAACAAAGGATATATTACAAAGTATTGAGATGAAATTTTGTTTCTGACCAAATACTTATTTTCCACCATAATATGCAAATAAAATGATAAAAAAACAGACAATGTGATTTTCTGAATTTTTTTTTCTCAGTTTGTCTCCCATAGTTGAGGTCTAACTATGATGTAAATTACAGACGCCTCTCATCTTTTTAAGTGGTGGAACTTGCACTATTGCTGAATGACTAAATACTTTTTTGCCCCACTGTATATACTGTAGGATAGCCAGGTAGGCTAGGGTTAAATTCTAGCACTGCAGAAATTGATTAGCTGCACCCCGGTATCTATGACTAGACCCAGGCCATGTATTCACTGGTCAGGCAGCTGGAAACTGTGCAGAGTATGTTGTGTTGGAGATGGAGAGAGACAAGCCACAATCTCTCTGTGAGGATATTGCGCAGGCAGTGTGCTCCAAACTGCAAATATCACTGATTGATACGGACAATATACTGTAGCTGCGATGTGTGACCAAACTGTGTATAGCCGTGTATGAGTAGCCAGAGTCTATATTGCTCAGTTAGACTCTGGCTGTTCAGCTAGGCTAAGGATTTTATTGTTCTGTTTTCAGCACAATGCAAGCAGTGGAAATAAATACTATTTTGTGTGTGATATAAAAACCAAGTGGCTTTGTATTCCAAGTGGCTAGACAAGAGAGTGAACCCCTACAATACATATATATTTTGCTTTTAATTATTTATTTTCTCTGTTGGCTCAAGAGTTATCATGACAATGGGGTTGGGCTTAGTGAAGAAGGAAGAGATAGAGCCCGTCACCTGTGCTGTATAAATAACACCAAGATGATAGCATTTGTATTGGTCATATTTTATCCTTTTCTATATTTAATTGAAAAAGGACATTTGAGACCGAAACTTCACTTTGTATTTTTAAGGACCGTATAGCATGGACGGAAACAGACATGTCTAGGTTGAATAAAATCCTGCACGTTTTTTTACCAAGGATATGGAGTGCTGCCCTCTTTTTGAATATATATATATATATATATATATATATATATATATATATATATATATATATATATATATATATATATATAGGTTAAAAAATTGGAACAGCACCAAACACAGTACCTTAACAAAGTGCACGCATCCCCAGCCAGTAATCTCAGAAGGCTCCTGGCAATAGTAGAAAAAAAGGCCTTGAGAAAGGATTGTATCCAAAACGTTGCCACGCCATTTGGCAATAAACATCACTTTTTTTTTCCTGGAAGTCTGCTGTGCTGTTTCCCCTTTTTTTCTAATATATATATATATATATATATATATATATATATATATATATATATATATATATAGTATATACATTTATTTATACATATATATTCTTGGTTCTTGAAATACAAGAACTGACAAGTAACATCTGTTCATGAATCAACGTGAAGTGCCTCAGTGCAGAAGGTTGCATTATTACCACATCTTCAATATTCTCTATTTAATTTACCGGCAGTTTTGCAGTGATAAATCCTTTTATCAGTCTTTTATGCTTAAAGAGCACTTCTTTGGCTGGGCTACCATCCAATAAAATTCCCCTAAGCTATGCTTGCTCCTAGAAAAATGGAACATCTGAAAACCTAGTAATATATTTAATTTGCGCATAGAGAATTATGCAGATGGGTATTGTTAATTCTACATCACAACAGTGATTAGTTACTTTCATGTAATAGATCCATCGCAAACAGAAAATATTAGGAAATACATAGTAAACACTCTTCCATTTATGACTTGATCTATGAGCCAAAGATCAAGGTATCAGAAATTATAGAGTGCAAACAATTGCAAATTGTTACATGTAGGGTAATTCCCATACTAAATGAAGCCTAAGGAAGTTAAAGTAAAATTATTACATAGGGAAGACAATTATGACAATTATGGTATCACATAAAAATATCCAAAAGACATATAAACATAACTATAGGGGTTTTCCAAACATATAAAGATCATAACTGGTGGGTTCTGCTAACATGTACAACCAAAGTCAGAGTACAAAGTACCCATAAAAATACCACTCAAAAGAGTATAAAATGTAAACATTTTTTATTAAGGATTAAATATAAAAAAATACTTAAACCAGAGTGGAACAAGTAAGATGATTCAAAAGGGGGATAAAATCAAGTGGATAAAGGTGGGAGGGGATTTTCACAAAAAGTAAAGGGTAGCAATGTAGTCTATATCAAATAAAGCAAGGAATACTAATGAACCTCTATCATTCACGTAAGAATTTGCATGTAAGGCATATTACCATAAATCATAGTACAGACTATTAGGACAGTATAGTGAAAAAAATAATCTGTCCGTCTATATGTATATCATGCAGTATAATGTTGGAAGGCAAGAAAAAATATATCACATTCAGTCCATATCTAAAATAAAGGTAGTATAGAGCTTACCCATATTGAGGTGGAGAGACCCCATAAACAGCCACCAGTGCCCTGAAGCGCGTTTCGCTGTTACACTTTCTCAAGTGAAGAATCATAGAATGTTAGCGTTGGAAGGGACTTCCAGGTTTATTATGCCCAACTGCCTGCTCAATGCAGGATTCACTAAACCACCTCAGAAAGATGTCTGTCCAGCCTCTGTTTGAAGACTTCCATTGATGGAGAACTCGCCACCTATCGCGGCAGCCTGAACCACTCACTGATCACCCTCACTGTCAAAAAGTTTTCTCTAATATCTAATCTGTATCTGCTCTCTTTCAGTTTAATTCCATTGCTCTTGTGCAAATGAGAATAAGGATAATCCCTCTATACTGTGACATCGGTTCAGATATTAACAGTCCGCTATTAAATCTCATCTTAGCCTTCTTTTTTGCAAGCTAAAGATTCCCCGATCCTTTAACCCCTTTACCCCACAAGCCTGTTTTCACATTCATGACCAGGCCAAATTTTGCAATTCTGACCAGTGTCACTTTATGAGGTGTGACAGGGTCACTGGCGCTGTATGTGAGGGGTGATATGTGTCACAGAGGTTGCTATCTTCCATGATGTGAAACCCATAAGTTTCTCTCCAGCATGCCACAGCACTTCAACAGTAAAAAAGTGGAGGTTCTGTGGACAAAGACCTGTGTGAGAACACTTGCCATGTTGAGGGAGGAGAAAGAAGCAGCAGATGTGGTCGATGGGGCAGCCAGTGGTTGTCGAGGACGATTTGTCCGCATTTTAGGGCAGTGAGATTCCCAGAGTAACTCATGTTGATCACACATGTGCCGGTTCATGCATGTAATAGTCAATTTATTAATTTTTTGCCTCTAAACAGTCATTTTTTACAACGTTGGCATCTAACCTGAGTTGAGTCATCTTTTGTGGTCTCCAAAAAAAGGCCAGGCTAGCCAACGCTTGCCACCACTGTGAACTGTAGAGCCTTGATCGCTGCTTGCCACAGACAGTGTTGTGGCTGAAGATGCAGTGCTTGTCGTGGTTGCATCACACAGTGTCTATGTGGGAAGACGCTACGTAACCTAATCACCTTCCTCCTTCTACATCTCCTCTGATGAGCTTCTCAGCTGGGTTCCTCTGGGTTCACACCAAGTGAGATCTACAACCTAATTGTCATCTTCTCTGTACTCTCACTCCTTGCCCTGAGATTCACCCTTCTCCTCTTCCTGCCCTGACAGCACAGTACAATCTGCATGTTCCTCAGGTATCTAAGTTTCATCAGGATCATCTCCACCCTTGATGGTTAATGACTGGTGACAAGGGTCTGGATCCTGCTTAGACCCTACTTCATCCTGCCCCAGATCCCAAAAAATTTGAAAATCAGTACTGATGCTATCATTCTCTTGAGCCTGTGACTCTTTGGAGTATACCTCTAAACCATGGAATAGAATGTGCAAACAGCTCTGCAAACTCACTCATTTGTGATACCCCACAGTTGGATGGATGAAGAGTTGTGACACGGAGTTTAAGAAGGGTAATTGGAGTGCCACTTCTGAGTACAATACTGTGTGTGATGCTAAGGTGGAGAAGTGGAGGAGAGGCCACTTGATGCAGAGCTTGCCATCCACTGAAGTACATAGTCCTTCTGGCCCTCATCTACAAGGGGTACTGCTTTGTGGCTGCCAAATAAAGGGAGTTGAGTAGCCTGTCCAGTAACAGCAGCTGTCAATATGCTGCACAATTACTCACTGCAGCAAAACAAATCTACTTCTCATCTCTCACATAATCCCTGTCTGACAAGCATAAACAGCTATTCAGTCATTTCAATTCTCTCCTCTTTCCCCCAGATCTCCCTCCCTCTCCACTCATCTCAGCTGAAGACTTTGCCTAATTCTTCAATCAGAAGATTGACAACATAATGTGTTGTGAATTCTGTTCTCGGACTCCCTCCTGTGGTCATGAATGGTACTTTGGTTGGTTCTGCTCTTGGACTCCCTCTGGTGGCTTCGAGCGGAACTGCTGGTCACTGAGGTTGGCTTTATCAGCTGCTCTCGTTCATTGCTATGCTGCTTCCCTATTTAACTCCACTCAGATTGTTACTTCATGCCAGCTGTCATTGTTTCAGTATTGGTTCAGATCTCTCTTGGACTTCTCTGAGGACCTGTCTACTCCAGCAGAAGCTAAGTCTTTGCTAGTTCATTTGTTGTTACTGCTAATTTCTAGTCCAGCTTGCTATCATGATATTCCCTTGCTAGCTGGAAGCTTTGGGGTGCAGAGTGGCACCTCCACACCATGAGTCGGTGTGGGGAGTATTTTTGCTTACTCTGCGTGGTATTTTGTAGTCTTTGTGCTGACCGCATATATATCCCTTTTCTATCCTCTGACTATTTAGTGAAATCTGGCCGCCTTTGCTAAAACCTGTTTCATTCCTGTGTTTGTGACTTTCCTCTTAACTCACAGTCAATATATGTGGGGGTCTGCCTTTACCTTTGGGGAATTTCTCTGAGGCAAGGTAAGGCTTTTATTTCTATCTTTAGGTGTAGTTAGCTCTTAGGCTGTGGAGAGGTGTCTAGGGAGAGTTAGGTACGCTCCACGGCTATTTCTAGTTGTGTGTGATAGGAGTAGGGTTGCGGTCAGCAGAGTTCCCACTTACCCAGAGCTAGTCCCGATTTTGAATTTACTCATCAGGTCATTCCGGGTGCTCCTAACCACCAGGTCCATAACAATAATGCAAAGTGTTTGCCTAAGGTCCCAACAACCCCTCCTCATAAATACTCAACTCTCCTCCTCCAAAAACAACTTCTCCACCATCACAGAAGATCAACTTTCCTCTTTACTCCCCAAATCACGTCTCACTATTTGTGAACTTGACCCAATCCCTTCCCACCTCATGCCAAACCTTAACTGTCTTTATCCCAACCATCCTCTTCAATCGTATCAGTATCACCTCTATGCTGATGACACACAGATCTACCTCTCTGGGCCTGATATTACCTTGTTACTAACCAGAATCCCTCAATGTCTGTCCCCTATTTCATCTTTCTTCTCTGCTAGATTTCTAAATCTTAGCATGAATAAAATCATCTTTCCACCATCTGATTTAACCACCCCAGCTGACCTATCCATTAAAGTCAATGGCTGCTCACTTTCACCAGTCCCACAAGCTTTAGGGTACCGTCACACAGTGCCATTTTCATCGCTACGACGGCACGATTCGTGACGTTGCAGCGTCGTATGATTATCGCTCCAGCGTCGTAGACTGCGGTCACACGTTGCAATACACGGCGCTGGAGCGATAATTTCATGACGTATTTGCGATGTAGAAGCCGTTGGTTACTGTGCGCACATCGTATACAACCTGTGTCACACGATGCAATCATGCCGCCACAGCGGGACACTAGACGACGAAAGAAAGTTTCAAACGATCTGCTACGACGTACGATTCTCAGCGGGGATCCGGATCGCAGTAGCATGTCAGACACAACGATATCGTAACGATATCGCTAGAACGTCACAAATCGTGCCGTCGTAGCGATGAAAATGGCACTGTGTGACGGTACCCTTACTCTGATCTCTCCTTCAAATCAGAGATCCAAGCCCTTTCAACTTCCTGCCAACTCCAACTCAAAAATAACTTTCAGATCCGCACATTCGTAAACCATGAATCAGCAAAAACGCTAGTGCATGCCCTCATGATCTCCTGCTTCACCTGCTGCAATGTCTTGCTCTTTAGCCTCCCTTCTAACACTCTCACACACATCCAAAATATCCTAAACTCTGCTGCCCGACTAATACATCTGTCACCCCGCTATTCCCCAGATTCTCCCATCTGTCAATGCCTGCACTGGCTCCTCATTGCCCATAGACTCCTGTTCAAAACCCTAACTTTGGCATTCCAAAGCCATCCACATCCTGTCTCCTCCATACATCTGTGACCTAGTCTTCCGGTAATTACTTGCACGTAACCTTGAACCCTCACAAGATCTCATTCTCTGCCACCCTTTTACCTCCACTTGACACAATCGCATACTAGATTTCTCTGGTAGATCCGCTCTACTTGTGAACTGTGAACCACAACATATCCTACTCTCGCCTACCATGGGAGCCTTCAAAAGGAACAAGAAAAAACACTTCTTCCAACAAGCCTACAACCTACACTAACCATCCCTCCAGCATACCACTGCACGAGCAGCTCTACCCTCACCGATTGTATCCTCACTCACCCCTTGTAGACTGTGAGCCCTCATGGTCAGAGTCCTCTCTCATCCAGCACCTGTTGATGACTTGTATTGTTTAAGATTATTGTCCTTGTTTTTATTGTGTATACCCCTTTTCATGTGTAAAGCACTCTGGAATAAATGGCACTATAACAATAAATGATAATAATAATAATAATAATACTGCTGTGCAGCTGTCAAAGAAAGGGAGTCGAATAGACCATACAGTAACAGAACGTTTAAAAAAATTAGCAATTATACTATTTCTACTCTGGGGAAATTGATTACACTTTAGTGGTGCATGGCAATTATTTTGGGAAATGTTTGTACTCCAAATTGGGTCTACGTCATGTGCCAAGTTGGGTCTATTTCATGT
Organism: Ranitomeya variabilis; assembly: GCF_051348905.1. NCBI lineage: Eukaryota > Metazoa > Chordata > Amphibia > Anura > Dendrobatidae > Ranitomeya > Ranitomeya variabilis. The sequence goes on along the minus strand of NC_135237.1, from coordinate 466,482,684 downwards.
GTGTTGCCTGATTTTGGCAGGGCTGCCAGCAAAGCAGGACTGCACATGTCCTTCAACCACCTCTTATTTTTATCCAAATTTTAAAGCTGTAAATGCTGGCCCAGACCCTGATACCTCATGAATGCCCTATGACAGACTGCTTCTGTGCCACTATAAAATGTTCTACTGTGAGTCAAATAATCAGTCAACTACCTATGTTACTATCCTAACATTTTTCTACCAATAGTAGTCTATGAAACTGATGTTTGTGCAACCTGACAGTGGTTGTGAAAAAAATAATTGAGCTGTTGCATAAGGTATCAGGGCTCCCAGCAAGAGAAGGCTTACACCACTCCCTTACCCACTATGTCATAATTGAAACTTCAGTTAAAAGGTCAAAATGTTGTACCAGATCCTGATACCTCATGCACGGCACATGGCTGAATGCTGAATTGATCAGTCAACTACCTTTGTTATTATCCTTAAATTTTTCTAGCATTGGTGGTCTACCAAGTTGATATTTGTGCCACTTGAGTGTGAGTGTTGAGCATCAGGGCTTCCATTACAGCAAGTTTTCTCTGGTCCCTCACCCACCTCATCTTAATTTAAACTTTAAGTAAAAGCTGTAAATGCTGGCCCAGACCTTGATACCTCATGCATGGCCCATGGCTGACTGCTGCTGTTCCATTGTCAAATTTCTACTGTGGATCAATTGTTGCCACTTTTCCTGGTGTCTGCCCCTAAGTTGAATTGTTTTGGCAGCTTTTAGCCTCCCAGAAAGTGTTGTCTATACAGTTGGTTTTGCCTCCCATTGAATTTAATGGGGTTCAGGTACGTTTGTCAAATCGAACCAAATGTCTAAACGTTTGGCAAATCGAACCAAACCGAACCTTGAAAGGTTTGCTCTTCTCTAGTTATAAGTGGTAGCACATAACTTCAGATGCATGTTACAGTTATACAGCAAGGTTCTCTGATCACCTCCAGCTGCTTTTCCTTATAAAACCGTGTCCCAGCCTACAGATGTGGCAACAACTTTACTGTTGCGGCCTGTGATTGGTCGTGTGAGCGGTCACGTGACCGCCACGCGACCAATCAGAAGCCGCGACGTCATCTAAGGTCTTTCAAGCGCTCATTCTTAGGAACGGAAGCTGCCGGTTACATCGGTAAGGTCCAGGCTGCGTCGGAGAGGTGAGTATATCAATATTTTTTATTTTTATTCTTTATTTTACACATTAATATGGATCCCAGGGCCTGAAGGAGAGTTTCCTCTCCTTCAGACCCTGGGAACCATACAGGATACCTTCCGATACTTGGTGTCCCATTGACTTGTATTGGTATCGGGTATCGGTATCGGCGATATCCGATACTTTTCGGGTATCGGCCGATACTATCCGATACCGATACTTTCAAGTATCGGACGGTATCGCTCAACACTACTTAATAGCCAAAAACAGTAAGTTCAAGCAGTAGAAAGCAATATGTAAGACAGAACTGTATCTTAATTGATAGAAGTCCTTCTCTAGTTAAAGGTTTTTTAATGACATGATCCTCAAGTCCTGCATGTTCACCTTTACTGTCTGCTCAGCTTAAAACAACGAAACAAAGGTTTATGGTGTACACCATTACATCTAGATCGTTTATGCATGAAATTATGTGACACATCTCATTTGCACCGGTCATTATTGATACCTCATTTGCAGAGGTTACAGACAGCAATGACCTTTTTTTGTGGGATACTCAATTCTTTTGGGAAACACAAATTGCCATTCCAACATAGAAATAGCTGACCTTAAGCCTTACTGAGCACCATCCTCATCTATATGCCAGTGTATACCTTTTAAAGTCAAGGTTAACTACTGGATGCTTCCTAAAACACAAAAGAAAAAAGGTTACATCACTTACAGCATGCATAAGAGGGCAAGCTCTGTTTATATAAGCCAATATTAGATTCTAAATGTTTTTAGAAGTTTTACAGACAGTAAGTAGCATGGAGCATAAAGAAAACATGAAAGTGGCATGGAAAATCAAGGGAATAAATCAAACTACAAGTTTTTTATCTGCGGATGCTCTACTGTATGCTACTGAAGGTAAAAATTTAGCTCTGTGGGGGAAATGTGAAAATATGGTCTGTGGCTGAAAATTTTTATCAGCTTCTGTGGGGCTTCTGTGCCCTATGCTGTGTCGGTGAAATTTGTAAGCTGCTTCTGTAGGGATAATTCTGCCCCACGGTAATGTTGTGGACAAAATCATGTGTGCACTGTGCAATATTTACTTTCTGCGTAGTTTCGTTGGCCCAAATACATCTATTCTCATGATGAGGGGCATAATGAGTAGAGGTGGTTTGAGATTTAATGGCTGAGAGTGCCTCCAGTTTCTTTGCTTTGTGTTCCATCGAGTACACTCTTAATTAAAGCCCCAGTGCTGTCAAAAAAGGAAATAGAAAGAGAGTACAATTCCATTATCTCTAGCTGGATTATTCAGGCATAGTTGCATGCTTTGAACAATAATTTTTCAAGGTGAAGACAGCTCGGGCCCCCGGGACCCTCAGGCAACAGCATTGGGAAAGCGTCCCAAGGCAAAAGGGCTGGGACTGCCAGAAGCAAGCCTCATGGCAGACCACCAGCTTGATCCAATATCATACTGCCAGCTTTGCATCGGCAGCAGTTGCAATGTATGCTACTGGAGCTGAAATTTTGGAGCTGTGGGGGAAATGTCAACAAATGCTCTGTAAGTGTTTTTTTATTGGCTTCTGTGGGATTACTGTGCCTCATACTCTGTGGGTGACATTTCTAAGGGCACCGTCTCACAGTGGCACTTTTGTCGCTACGACGGTACGATCCGTGACATTCCAGCGATATCCATACGATATCGCTGTGTCTGACACGCAGCAGCGATCAGGGACCCTGCAGAGAATCGTACGTCGTAGCAGATCGTTTGGAACTTTATTTCATCGCTGGATCTCCCGCTGTCATCGCTGGATTGGTGTGTGTGACACCGATCCAGCGATGCGTTCGCTTGTAACCAGGGTAAATATCGGGTTACTAAGCGCAGGGCCGCGCTTAGTAACCCGATGTTTACCCTGGTTACCATCGTAAATGTAAAAAGAAAAAAACCATACATACTCACATTCCGGTGTCCGTCAGGTCCCTAGCCGTCTGCTTCCCGCACTGACTGACTGCCGGCCGGAATGTAAAAGCAGAGCACAGCGGTCTGTGTGACAGCTCCCCAGCGACCACACAACGACTTACCAATGATCACGGCCAGGTCGTATCGCTGGTCGTGATCGTTGGTAAATCGTTTTGTGTAACGGTACCCTAAGCTGCTTCTGTAGGGGTACTCTGCACCATACTTTGTGATTAAAATTTGTAAGCTGCTTCTGTGGGAATACTCTGCCCTATGCTCTGTGTGAAAATTTTAAGCTGCTTCTTTAGGGGATAGTGTGCTCCATGCTCTGTGGGTCAAAGTTGTAGGCAGATTTTGTTGGTGTACTCTGCCCCTTGCTCTGTAAGTGAAATTTGTAAGCTGTTTCTGTAGAGGTACTCTGCACCATGCTCTGTGGGTAAAATTTTTTATCAGCTTCTGTAGGGGTACAGTGCCTCATGCTCTGTGGGTGAATTTTTTAATCTGCTTCTGTAGGGGTACTGTGTCCCATTCTCTGTGGATGAAATTATTTATCAGTTTCTGTGAAGGTACTGTGCCCCATTGATAAACTGCTTTTGTAGTAATAATCTGCCCCATGCCCTGTAACTGAAATTTGTAAGCTGTTTCTGTAGGGGTACTCTGCACTATGCTCTGGGGGTGAAATTATTTATCAGTTTCTGTGAAGGTACTGTGCCCTGTGTTCTTTGGATGAAATTTGCAAGCTACTTCTTTGGGGATACCCTGTCCCATGCTCTGTGGGTGAAATTTATAAATGGACTGCCTGTAACAAGATTCACGATGGACTGCTAGCTGGATCCAAAATCATACAAGTTTGTCATCGGTGGCTGATTTAATGTACGCTACTAGAGTTGAAATTTTAGAGCTGTGGGGAAATGTGAAAACACGCGCAGTGTAATTTGTAGGCTGCTTCTGTAGGGGTACTCTGCTAAATGCTCTGCGGGTAAAATTTGTAAGCAGCTTCTGTAGGGGTACTGTGCCCAATCTTCAGTGGATAAAATTTGTAAGCTGCTTCTGTTGGGGTACTCGGCACCATGCTCTGTGGATGACATTTTTTTCAGCTTCTGTGGGGATACTGTGCCCCATGCTCTGAGAGTGAAATTTGTAAACTGTTCCTGTAGGAGTACTCTGTACTATGCTTTGTGAATGACATTTTTTCAGCTTATTGGGGGGTACTGTGCCCCATGCTCTGTGGGTTAAATTTCTAAGCTGCTTCTGTTGGGGTACTCAGCCCTATGCTCTGTGGGTGGAATTTTTAAATGGACAGCTTTGTGGTGAAACGCAAGCTTGATCCAAAATCATACTGCCAGTTTTTCATATGTGGCTACTGTAATGTATGCTACTGGAGATGAAATTTTGGAACTGTGGGGAAAGTGTGAAAACATATTCTGTGGGTGAAATTTTTTATCAGCTTCTGTGGGGGTACTGTGCCACATGCTCTGTTTGTGAAACTTATAAGCAGCTTCTGTGAGGGTATTTTGCCCCATGCTCTGTGAGTGAAATTTTTAACTGGACTGGCATTAGCAAGCCTCAGTCTCTGAGAGCACTGTTAGCAATTTTATGTTATTCATTTACTTCTTATTTACCATAATTGCTATGGTAACAAAACCCATTTAAGACATTTCCCTATCCATATTTGTTTGCTTGGTAATTGACCTGCTCTTACTCCATTTAGCTTCCTTTTGCAGCCCCTTAGCCCTTACTGTTAGCAGTTTATAGCCTTTTAAAAAAAACAAAGTTCAAGTCCCCAATGACCTCTACTGAGTTTGGTTCTGGTCTCAAGTTCGAGATCAAGATAGATCCAGAACCAAACTTTTACATCTGGTTCAGCTGAACTCGATGAGCCCAATCATCCACGTGTCCACTCATCCCTAGTAGGTAACCTTAGTTGCAAGAAGGAAAACTATTTGGTGGGTACAGATTTCCTTCCAAACAAAGATTACGAAAGGATTGGTCTTATAGTTTTAACATCTTTTTAGCATCTGCTATGTACTGTATGTATTACTAAGGGTCATGGTTCCACACCTCAGCGTGTCTGGGATGCAGTTACTGACAGATCGGCCATCCAGTCTGGTATAGGGGCGTGCTGAAGTTGTCAGTGTGTTGATTGACTATCCAATCTGAGACTGAGAGGCGTCGGCTGTATCCAAGTGTTCATTATCCCAGGTGATTGCCATGCTCCTTAACTGAGCTGTTTCTCCAAGACCTCTGCCAGACGTACATTCAGCTAGTGAGGTGTGTGTTCTATGTGCCTTGAGTTCTGTATGCTTGATCTTTTGTTGCCTGACATTGGACTTTGTTCTGATCATCCGGCTGTTTAACCCCTTCTGCTCTGATCCGTTATCCTCCTGGTATTCTGACGTCGGAACGGTACCTGACCACGCTTTTGTCTCTTCCTTCTGTTTACGATGTACCCTCTTAGCTTCTGATCTTGGACTCTGTTACTATTGTGACTCACGGCTTTTCCATGAGATGACACACATGTATCTCCATGTCTCTGTACAAAATATTCAGATGAACTTTTGTTAATGACCAAATATTTATTTTCCACCATAATTTGAAAATAAATCTTGCCAAATCAGACAAGGTGATTTTCTGGATTTGTTTTCTCATTTTGACTCTCATAGTTGTGGTCTACCTATGATGTCACTTACAGGCCTCTCTCATCTTTTTAAGTGAGAGAACTTGCACAGTTGGTGGCTGACTAAATACTTTTTCCCACACTATATGGAGTTAATCTGTAGGTTAGTAGCATTATAATGCTGTTCAGAGTTTGCACATAGCCTCACGCTGTGGAGAGAAAACAAACTTTATTCTCCCCTGCAGCGTTAAGCTATGTGCAGGTGTCGGCCATCATTATAACTCTATAAGCCTGAAGATTAACCTCATATTTGCAGGTTAATAGCATTTTTTATGGTGACAGGTGTCCTTTATTATAAAAGTTCTTTTTATTATTTAACCCCTAATGATGTCAGACTCCCCCTGTTTGATGCGAGCTCCAGTGCTGAACCCACACCTTTCCGGGCACAAGTCAGCTAATAAACTAGTTAAATGTCACTGTCAATTTCTGACAGTGGCATTTAACTCGCACTTACCGGAAGTGCATCGTAAATCCTGCCCATTGGTGACCTCATCACATGATCACGAGTCACCAATGGGTCTGCATGACAACCAGAGGTCTCCAGCAGACCTCTATGTTTGTCATTGTTGGATTTCTGCGATCTGATCATCTCCTGTGTGTAGCAGAGGACATCAAAGTTGTGCAGCATCTAGTCTCCCATGGGGTCTACTGGACCATGCAAAAAGTAAAAAAAAGTTTTTAAAAATATTAAAAAATAAAAAAAAATAAAAGTTCAAATCACCCCCCTTTTGCCCCATTTAAAATAAAACAATGAAAAAAGCAAATATACACATATTTGGTATTGCAATGTTCAGAAGCGGCTGATCTATCAATATACAAAATAATTAATCTGATCGCTAAACGGTCTAATGAGCAAAAAAATTCAAAATGTCAGAATTAAGTTTTTTGGTCGCTGCTACATTGCAATAAAATGCAATAACGGTGATCAAAAGATTGCATCTACACGAAAATGGTATCAATAAAAATGTAATCTTGGCACATAAAAAATAAGTTTTCATCCAGCCCCAGATCAATGGAGACGTTACAGGTCTCAGAAAATAGCGCCATTGTTTTTAACCAAACTTTGGATTTTTTTTCAACTCTTAAATAAAAAAAAACATAGACATATTTGGTGTCTTTGAACTCATAATGACCTGTAGAACCATAAAGTTAGGTCAGTTTTAGCATTTATTGACCGTGGTAAAAAATAAAAAACAAGCAAAAACCAACTTTAAATTCCCTTTTTCTAGTACATGATATGTTAAATCCAATGGTGTTGCTCAAAAGTACAACTTGTTCTGCAAAATACAAGCCCACACAGGGCCATATTGACCAAAAAATGAAATAGTTATGGCGCTGGAAAGAAGAGGAGCAAATAATGAAACACTTCACAACCATATTTCCTGCTTTTGTCATATATGTACCCGTTTCTAAGTCATGACCTGAGTGTAGTAACTTCACAACCTAGAATCTCTTATTTTCTTAAATTAAATTTTAGTTTGGATAAAGGGATGATAATCAATATTAAAAAACAAACAAACAAAAAATAACAAAAGGTTAAGGTTTTTAGTCGCATTTAACAATCGTAAGCACCACAACAATAATAGTGACTGTAGCCATAATTTATTTTTCAAAGATGTACTTACATAGCAAATGCTTTATTTATTGTTGAGCATTGTGTGTTAAAGGTAGGAAAACTTTACCCTTACAATATCTCTCCCCTCCAAGATCAAAAAAGATGAAAAAAATAAATAAACACAATTAAACATATTTCACTTTCTGCCTTCAAATTTTAATATTCCATTTTAGAAACAGTACCCCAAATATCTACTTTGGTCTGTTGCAGCCTTTTAAAAATGTATTCCTATCTCCTGACATTAGTTATTAAGTGGACCTTTTTTGGCCTGGGGGAATTCATGCTTTACCAAAAATTTTAAATGGAGAAATAGGGTTTAGTGTGCACAAGTGGTCTCCTGGTTTCATTGGTTACCATTGGCAGAGCACTCTTTTTCCATTGTTCTTTTCTTTTTTCTTCTTTGATCTACCCTTTGGTTTGTAGCAGCCACGTTTTCTAAGCTGCTTGAGTTATCAAACAGGTGAGCAATTTCAAGCACCCTGATTTCCTCGTGCACCAGATAAGACCCTACAGTGCTTATTTGTTCTTCTAGTTTGTCTTCACTTTGGCCCCTTAACGACTGTTGATATACATTTTAACGACGGCAGTTAAGAGGCCTAATTCCTCAGTGCCGCTTTTTCACAGCACTGAGAAATAAGTGTATAGCGCTCCCCAGCATTGGAAAATCTCCGGGTGTAGCTGAGACCCCGGAGAACATGATTTGGGTTGGTTTTTACCATCCACTGTCAAGTGATTGACGTTATTCACCGAATAATAGTGATCACACAAAAAAGAAGTCCACTTTTCCATTCATTTATGTCTCCTCTGATATGATCTAGCATACCAGAGGAGAGAGAAATGGGGTCCTCGTGTCTCCTCTGTACCTCCGCCATCCCAGGACCCTCCTGCTCCGTGCCCCAGCCCTCCGCGACATCTTCCTGTAAGAAAATGGTGGGCGCATGTGCAGTGCACCTGCCAAGATCTCGAGATCTGCGGGACGGTACCCAGCATCAATAGGGGATTTTTCCTACTGGTTCATTTTGATCACTGTGATAGACCCTATCACAGTGATTAAAATAAAAAAGTAAATCAAGACGCCCTTTGTCACCCCCTTAGTTATATAAAAAAAATATATAATTTTTTCCATTCTTTGCAGTTAGGGTTGGGGTTAGGGTTAGGGTTGGGGTTAGAGCTGTGGTTAGGGTTGGGGCTAGGGTTAGGATTAGACTTGTGTTGGGGTTAGGGTTGTGTTAGAGTTAATGTTGAGGTTATGGTTGTGTTGGGGTGACGGTTGTGATGTTGGGGTTAGGGTGGTATTGGGGTTAGGATTGTTTTACAGTTTGGGTTAGGGTTGTGGTTAGGGTTGTAGTTAGGATTGTGTTGATGTAAGGGTTGTGGTTAGGGTTAGGGTTGGGATTAGAGTAAGGGGTTTGTTGGGGTGAGGGTTGGAGTTAGAATTGTGGGTTTCCACTGTTTAGTTACATCAGGGGGTCTCCAAACGCGACATGGTGCCCGCCATCGAATCCAGACAATTTTGAGTTTAAAAAGTCAATTGATGCTCCCTCACTTATGAGCCCTGCCATGCACCCAAATAGTGGCTTTCTTCCACATACAGGGTATCAGCGTACTCAGGAGAAATTGCACAACACATTTTGTGGTCCACTTTTTCCTGTTACTCTTGTGAAAATAAATAAATTTGAGTCTGGAGTAATTTTTTTGTGAAAAAAGTAAAATGTTCATTTTTTCCTTCCACATTGCTTTAACTCTCGTGAAGCACCTGAAGGGTCAACAAATTTCTTCAATGTGGTTTTGCACACTATGGCTATGGTTAGGTGAATTCATAACTGGCTCAGTGGTCATATTCAAAGAGTGGTGATAAATGGTTGCACGTCCAATTGGAAGTGTTTTAACCCTTTCACACCAGTGCCATTTTCGGATTTTGCGATTCTGTTTATTGCTCACCTCCTTCCCAGAGCCATAACTTTTTTATTTTTCCATCAATGTGGCCATGTGAGGACTTTTTTTTGCAGGAGTAGCTGTGGTTTTGAACAACACCATTGATTTTGCCATTCAATTTACTGGAAAATGGGAAAAAAATTTCCAAGTGTGGTGAAATTGCAAAAAAAAAAAGTGCAATTCCATAATTGTTATTTTTTTTACCATGTTCACTAAATGCTAAAACTGACCCGCCACTAAGATTCTGCAGGATATTATGAGTTCTTAGATGCCAAACATGTCTAGATTCTTATTATTTAAGTGGTAAAAGAAATCCAAATTTTGTTAAAAAAGTGTCATTTTCCAAGATCCACAGCGTCTCCATTTTTCGGTATCTAGGGCTGGATGAGGTCTTATTTTTTGCATGCTGAGCTGACATTTTTATTGATAGTATTTTGGTGTAGATACAATGTTTTGACCACTTGTTATTGCATTTTAACGCAATGTTTCGGTGACAAAAAAAAGTAATATGCCATTTACCGATCACATTAATTATTTATATTTAAAGATAGATCAGGCAATTCTGAACACAGGATACCGAATACGTGCAATTTTATTTTATTTTTTCAATTGTTTTATTTTGAATGGGGTGAATATAGGAGTGATCTAAACTTTTAGATTTTTATTGTTTTAATATTTTTTATATACTACAGCATAGACAGAAAAATTCTTAAAACTTAACCTTTAATACATGTACCTAAAAGAAACCAACTTGTTTTAAAATCAATAAATTGAGAACAGTGCTCATGATTACCAGTGCATTAAGAAAAATGGCATGATCTCACCCATTTGTCGCTTCCCGATTTTCTGAAGGTTCCTGTGGCCTCAGGATCCGTGAAGCTTGTAGTTATGGGGAGAATAAAATAACTTAGAGGGGGGAGAGAGGGGACAGGGCCTATTTTCCCTGTCGTGCCCTGTGTGGAAAGCTCCCGCTTGGGAAGAGTTAGGGAAACACATTTCCAGGGTGGCTACATTCGCCAAGGGTTTCACTGCAACAGGCTCACATTTGGGTACTGCCCTTGTGAGGGCGGGAGCTTTCCACACAGGGCACGACAGGGAAAATAGGCCCTGTCCCCTCTCTCCCCCCTCTAAGTTATTTTATTCTCCCCATAACTACAAGCTTCACGGATCCTGAGGCCACAGGAACCTTCAGAAAATCGGGAAGCGACAAATGGGTGAGATCGTGCCATTTTTCTTAATGCACTGGTAATCATGAGCACTGTTCTCAATTTATTGATTTTAAAACAAGTTGGTTTCTTTTAGGTACATGTATTAAAGGTTAAGTTTTAAGAATTTTTCTGTCTATGCTGTAGTATACGAAATTTGATAGTCAGTTTATCTAGAGCAATACGCTATAGTCTCAATTGCTGTATATTTTAATATTTTTTAAAAACATTTTTTTACTTTTTTCAGGCTTCAATATTCTCCATTGGAGGCTAGAAGCTGCTATCTTCTGATTGTTTGTGCTACACACAGCAGGGCTTCAGCCCTACTTTGTGTAACTAGAATGATCACCTGCTATGTGCGCCGACCACTGGGCGGCACTTATAGCTATCCAGCTATGACAACCACAGGGATCTCCTGCAGACAGCGGGTTGTTATACCAATCCATCAGAGACCCACTGTCATGTGACATGGGCGGGGTTTGTGATGTACTTCCGGCATGTGCATGTTAAATGCCACTGTCGGAGATGTTAATAGCACAGGTTGGATCGCGATTCTACCTGCGACTATTAGGGGCACATGTCAGCTGATGTATTCAGCTGATGTGCCAGAAAAGATGTGGGCTCATCGCCAGAGTCCAAATGAAAGGGGGAGACCCGACATGCACTGTACATGTACGTGCATGTCGAGTAGGAGTTAAATAAAGTACCACAAATCTCTGTCCGGGCCCCATTGTTATTCCACATTTTTGTAAATGATGTAGATAAGGGAACTGAAGGTAAATTAATCAAATTTGCAGACAATGCAAAGCTAGGAGGGGTAGCTAACACTACAGTAGGCAGGTAAAGGATTCAGAAGGGTTTAGATAAGCTTGCACAATAGCAGCAAATAGAATGGTATTTAACAGTGAGAAATACAAGATTCTATATCTGGGAAAGAAAAATGAAAATTACATATACAGAATGGGAGGAATAGAACTAAGCAACAGCAGATGTGAAAAAGGCTTGGGTATACCAATAGATCACAGACTGCACATGAGTCAACAGCATGATGTAGCATCAAAAAAGGTAAAACAGTTTTAAGATGTATTAAGAGAAGCATAGAGTCTAGATCATGTGAAGTAATTATTCCCTTCTATGCCTCCTTGCTCAGGCCTCACCTGGAATACTGTGTTCAGCTCTGGGCACCACATTTAAAAAAAAAGACATTGAAAAACTGGAGCAAGTTCAGAGAACAGCTACTGTACCAGCACGGTGAGCGGACTGTAAAGTATGTCCTACGAGGAACGGTTAAATGATCTGGGAATATTTAGCTTGCAGAAAAGAAGGCTAAGAGGAGACTTAATTGATGTCTACAAATATCTGTAGGGATGTCACAGTGTAGAGGGATCATCTTTATTCTCATTTGCACATGGAGACACGAGAAGCAATGGAATGAAACTGAAAGGGATAAGATACAGATTAGATATTAGAAAAAGCTTTTTGACAGTGAGCGTGATCAATGAGTAGAACAGGCTTCCACGAAATGAGGTGAGTTTTCCTTTAATGGAAGTCTCCAAACGGACATACATCTGTCTGAGAAGGTTTAGTGAATCCTGCATTAAGAAGGGGGTTGGACCTGGAGATCCCTTCCAACTTTAGCATTCTATGATTCTAAGCTCTGTTACCTGCTCCAGAAAGATTTTGCAGAGCAAACAACTGCAGCTCACATGACCGACCAGCAGACCTATCTGAGATTAACATGCTGTGAAAGCATTAGCACTTCATCAAGTAAGTAAGACAGCAGCAGGGACACCTACATAATATTTGACATTGTGACAACCTGGTGCAGTTCAGCAAACATAGAAGCACTGGCTGAACAGACAAATTAGGCATGTTTATTTCTACATTTATTCTGTCATTTCTATGGCAGATACCCGAGCCCTGTTTCATTAACATCTGGGTCAAAAAATTAGATCCATGGCAAGAACTGGCCCAATTTTCTATGTGTGTATTGTCATGTCAAGCCTCTAATTTCATGTCAAATAGGATGTTAAGTGTGGCCAGTGGATTTGTCACACCAAGCAGACCAGGCTATCCACCACAACTGTAAATAAAAGCTAACGTTTGTCAAAATGAATCAGGCATGGATCAATGCAAATTTTCATGCACCAATGACTGATGCTAATGAGTAAATAGATCATACCATCTGTCTGCCTGCTTGACTGACTATGGACTGTCTTTTATGTTATTTTGCTGCCATCAGTGCCAATTGACCACACACATCCAGGCATCTACTCCCTTTCAATAATGTCATCTATACTAAAATAATACTTCAGCCTGTGTTGCCTTTGCTGGCCCTAAACTGCTTCACATCTGCCTGTTTGCCCTGTGTTAAACTCCCTACCATGCTGCTCTTTCCACATCTGCACAGCCGTGGATGCCACAAAATCTCCAAGCTGTCCACTGGTTCATATTGTTTGAATTTACTGCTGCTGCCAGGACTGCCATTGTGGTCCTAAATTGCCAAACATATCCTTGCCTGCCCCATCTTAAACCTCTATCTTGCAGCCCCTGCACAGCTTTAGCAGCAACACATTACCTGACTGACTACTGTGTTTCATAGTGCTAGACTATACTGCAGCTGCCAGCATTGCCATTGCCGGCTCTAAATTGCCACATATCTTCTTACCTGCTGTGCTCTAACTCTCTACCACAACCACTGTTCAACAGTGCCAGTAATCTCCTGGTTGCCTATTGTGTTTGTGTTTTTCAGTAGCAACATAGTACTACTGATGATAGGGAAATGTACTCTTTATGGTACTAAAATAAAGAGCCCCCTCCCTATCCTTGCATTCTAATTGCCGAGACTGCTATTGATCACAGAATTTACTAGGTTAAACAGCCTGGGGGGTGTGAGCACTGCTCTTAGCAGTTAGAGTTGGGTGTTAGCTGAACTCCTGGTGGCAATTGCGCTTGCACAGCTCCTGTGTCCTCATGATCTCCAGGACTTATCCATACGTCCTAGATCGGGAACCCCTTCCCAGCCACGATGTATGGATACATCCAAGGTCATGAAAGGGTTTAACAACAGCAAGGCATGCTTCTTCTCCCAAAAAGGGCTAATTTTTAGACCAATTATACAATAGAAGTCTGAAATTGCTGCTCTATGTGGTTAAATAGGCAGCTGGTAACTACAGTTTGCCATCAATTTTCCATTCGATAGATACAGTGCCTTGCGAAAGTATTCTGCTCCCTGGAACTTTTCAACCTTTTCCCACATATCATGCTTCAAACATAAAGATACCAAATGTAAACTTTTGGTGAAGAATCAACAAGTGGAACACAATTGTAAAGTTGAATGAAATTTATTGGTTATTTTAAATTTTTGTGGAAATTCAAAAACTGAAAAGTGGGGCATGCAATATTATTGTTTTGTTTTGCTGAGAGAATTCAGCAAAACAAATGGCTCATGGTACACTGGAGAAATGCCTCTACTACAGGTTACATAATTGATTTATTCTGTACTGCAAGTGAAATGAAATGCTACCACCATACAATTTCAGCATCAAATAGAGTGTGCACATCCATCAAAAAGCATTCCGATGGCACTGGGCTACGAGCCAGACATCCAGATACAACAACGTCATGCAATCACTATCAAAGGCTATTATGGTTCAGTTCTAGATGACAATGGATTAGTGGCCTATTGTCTTCAGGGAAGAGTCCCACTTTTTTCTAGCACATAATAACAGCAGGAAATTGGTCATTCATGAGCGACCATCACATGGGTACCACTCCCAGGATTATGGTGTTTGCATAACATACGGGAGCATGACACTCTTATTTAATGCTGAATAAACAAAAATAATTTGAACATTTTTATTTTTTCATCATTTGCATATAATTAACCCTTTGATTTCCTTCTTGGCGATCCAGTTTAAATACTAAGAGTCATCACCATCATTGTTTTGTAGCCATATAAGACCACAGGAAGTTCTTTATTATATACATTATTGAGGAGTGTATATTAGAGAGGAGCGGATCTGCCATTATACAAATTCGGCAAATCATGCAAATTTTACAGGTAAATTTGATTTGCAGCAAAGTTATATTCGGCAAACTGAATTTTTAATGAAGGATGTAAAACACACAAAAATAATTTAGTCACTTGTGCTGTTGTCCACGAACCTCTGCCTCAGAACCTCTTTTAGAAAGCTTTTGCAAAGGTAAGGATGTCCACTAAATTAGGGTGTTCTTACCGAGATACATATCATTCCAGAGTCTAGGTACTTTTAAACTGTTACCTTTGCACCACTTAAAAAATTTGACCCCTGTCGCAACTGGTCTAGAACAGGAAAAATTGTGACCTATTCGAAGAACTTATAAGGTTTTAGTATATCAAAATGTAATGTATGTGGTACAAAAAAATAACAATAGAAATTGTGAAAACTTGTTTGCTATTTTTTCTGCTATCAATGAAGTATGCCAAATGTTTTATTTCACATCAGAGTCTTGTAAAAACAATGATATTTTACTGTGATCTATAATTTGCGCTCTGATGTACAGTAGCCATCTGGTTATCCTGCTGATTCACATGTTTCATTTTTAAAGTTAGGATGATTTGAGCAACAACTTGGAATTTGTCAAAATGACTCCTTACGTACAATAGCTATAGTAAATATTGCATATTTTTGACAAATGGGACCAGAACACCTTGAATTAAATATTTTTTAACATAGAAAAGTTAATTCAATGGTCTGCTTCATAGCTGTCAAATTAATGTTCTGCCTGTTAATTGAGCAGCAGTGAGAAGCTTCACTCAAAAACACGATTGACAGTTCAATTTGCAAAATTCAGCAATACAACACCAATAAATATGTCCAAAAAACACAGAAAGCAAACTACCATGAGTTTATTTATGAAATTTAGCTTTAAAGAAAGGATATTAAAACTAAATACTTTAAAGTGTTTTATTTTTTATAAAAAACAATGAGCATCTACAACTTGTAGCGCCGGCATCCTTGCATGCTTCTCTCCTCCTCTGGCAGGGATGCCAGCTCAATCCCCCCCTCCACCTGCCAATTCTTATCTGTATACCAGCCTACGCCTGTCAGTGCCTATCTGTATCCCAACCAGACCAGCCTGCACCTACCAGTGCTTATCTGTATGCCAGACATACCAGCCTGCACCTGCCAGTGCTTATCAGTATATCAGCCTGCGCCTGTCAGTGCCTATCTGTATATCAACCAGACCAGCCTGCACCTACCAGTGCTTATCTGTATGCCAGACATACTAGCCTGCACCTGCCAGTGCTTATCAGTGTATCAGCCTGCGCCTGTCAGTGCCTATCTGTATATCAACCAGACCAGCCTGCCCCTACCAGTGCTTATCTGTATACCAGACATACCAGCCTGCACCTGTCAGTGCCTAGTTGTATACCAGCCAAACCCACCAGCATCTGTGATTCCTATGTTCCTGCCTATATCAGCTGTACTCTCCTACTGGACCGTTCCAGCGAACTGTCCCTTGGGGATTAGCTGCCATGTGTCTGAGGTCTGTCCTGGAGTAGCACCTGGTATCCATCGGGAGCCAAAGTTTACCCCACCATCATGGGCTCTAGTCATGAGTCAAGTGCTCACCTAGTCACACCCCTCCAGGCTCTCCACATACCAGGGCACAGTGATTCCACTACTGCTGTTACACACTTATCCATATGATAGATGATCTATAGGATTTGGTTGCTGTGGTACATTCACAAGATATGCCTTGTGTTATTAGAGAACATGTTAACTACCTCTGCTGTCTAAGGGACTAAGGGCGATAACCAAGTACAACACATAAGATTTAAGGAATGTTCCTTACTATGATCTAGGGGAGTTCCAGAGGTTGGACCCTCAGCAATTATACATTAAACAATTGATTTTGGGAAAACCCACTTAAATAAATGTAGATATATGGACCATAAAACTTGAAATTAAAGAGGCTATTCAGTTTAGAAACCTTATTTTAATATACTCTATAAATGAGTTTTGAGCCAATAAAATATCCTGTCTTTAGGATCATCATCTCTTGGTGAAAATGGAAAAATGGAGACCATCAACAAAGAACATCTCTTATTCTAGAGGACCCAACCTGTCCTGCATTAAACAGACTGCTCATTGATTTGAATAAGAAACATTTAATGTTTAATTCCTCCTGTAGATGAACTGAAGCAAAAAGAGCAAACAATCCATTGTCCAAAAGATCCAATTGTTCAACATTTGTATTATCCTATGTGTTAATTTACATTACCAGTGTACAATTTTTTTTAAATTATAGAGATGTCATAATAGCAACTCTAATCCTGCAGTCAATTTTTCTTCCTATCTTCCTACTGTCTGTAGGTTACATGGATGTGAGTACACACATAGTTGTAGAATCACACTAATTAGTTTTTTTTTGGTAGTCTGTAAACATAGAGACACATAATGTTACCTTTATACTTTTGCTCTAAATTTTACTTGCTATATAGCTTAAAAAAAATGTAGTTCAAAGAAATTATGAAAGTATTTGAAGCCATAATGTACTTTTGTATGTTTTCAATTTCATACAGAGGCACAAATCAAAATGAAAAAAGTGGCTTGTTCTTTGCAATAATACTAGGATTTTCTTATTCTGAAACTTTGCATCCAGGGAAAAATATTGTCATAATGTTATCCACAATATGGTGGCAGACAATGGGAATCAAAGATACGCTGTTTGTTGCCATATAAGAATCCTCAGACTTCTTTTAATTGTGTGCCCTTCTGTCTTTGCTGTAATATATTTCATTTTTATTTTATTTTTTATATTTTATTTTATTAATTTGTTTGTGTACCATTGCATGCCAGCTTTCCTTTAGTTTGAGTCTCGTTATCCTTGTTTTTATTATTATTCCATTTGCATATTTTATATTAATATTAAATAGTGTAAAACCTAAGTGTTTAGAAATGTATGCATAGAGTTGTAATGTAATCAGAACTGAGAATTAGCTGATGTGCATTTTTTACTAAAGAATTCTGACATAATTTACTAACACTACCATAATAGCGCATAAAGCCTGTCAAATCTTCAATTTCCAATATTCTAATGAACATCAAAGTAGACCAACACTGCTGACATTGACAAATTGCAGAGGAGACTTTATTCATTAAACATTGTACTAATGTTTATTTAAATGCAATTTACTGTTGCATTATTGATTAGCTGGTGCAAAATTATCTTGCAGGGAGCATATGTACCAAGTAGATTTTAGCCTCCAAAATGATTTGTCTATAGATGACATGTAGACTTGGTGAAGACTTGGGATATGAGTGTTAATTTATAGAAAAACAAAAGACCCCATAAAAGATGTGCTGTGTGTTAGACGCTGGGATTGTCCTACTGCACAAGGTGGATCCCAAGCCTTGCGTCAGTGTCTTGCTCAGACTCTTGCTGTTTGTCTAGGTACTGGTGGCTTTCCAGATACAGCTATAGTAACTAGCAATAGGCAGCAGCGAACAGACATTCCTGGGTTTAAGTCCAGAGATCACTACAGTGAGCATACTCATGAGGCGACCTCTCATTGGTGGTCAGTCGTCAGCAGCTCAGGTCCTGTGCCTGCTCTGGATTGGCCCGCGAGCAAGGACCTGTCTGATTGTCACAATCTATAAAAGGATCTTTGGCGCGCCCGTCGGTGCGCTAAGATCATTTATGTTATGTGTGTGTGTGGTACACTACGGTAGTGTGAACTTGTTTGCGTGTGATCAGGGCAGACGTATAGCCTTTAGAATTCCGGATTCTCCAGAGAGGAGTTTGTGCGTGTGCTCAGGGCAGGCATATAGCGTTTAGAATTTTGGCACCTCCAGAGAGGAGTTTTTGTGATTGTATATGCTGTGACTGTGTCCACTACCTGTTCCCTTGCCCCTGAGAGGTTAGCACTCATCTGTGAAGTTACACGGGATTTCACATAGCTCCATTTCCACTAGCATGGCATCTAGCTGTGCCATACTGTTTCTACCCCTCTGTGAAGCTAACAGAGCTGGGTACTTTCTGTTCACACAGGGTGACATTTAACCCTGTGTGCTTTTAAGATCGCTTGCACTTCATCTTTATTTACATTTAGTGTGATCTGCCAACCCTAATACTGTGTCTGGATTTAAGGAGCAAAAGAATCTGGCTTTGGAGCTAATAAAGAGGTTGTGTCATCCTTGCCCTGCCATCCATCTTCATGTCTATAAGTCATAAGTTTTACAAATCAAAACTCTTGAACCAAAGCAAATATTGGGACCCTTACAACAGGCAATATTATATATACAGTGGGGGAAAAAGTATTTAGTCAGCTTCCAATTGTGCAAGTTCTCCCACTTAAAAAGATGAGAGAGTCCTGTAATTTACATCATAGGTAGACCACAACTATGATAATCAAAATAAGAAGACAAATCCAGAAAATCACCTTGTCTGATACGGCAAGATTTATTTAGCAAATTATGGTGAAAAATAAGTATTTGATCACCTAAAAACATGCAAGATTTCTGGTTCTCACAGACCTGTATCTTCTTCTTTAAGAGGCTCCTCTGTCCTCCACTCATTACCTGTATTAATGGCACCTGTTTGAATTTGCTATCAGTACAAAAGACACCTGTCCATAACCTCAAACAGTCACACTCCAAATTCCACCGTGGTGAAGACCAAAGAGCTGTTGAACGAGACCAGAAACAAAATTGTAGCCCTGTACCAGGCTGGGAAGACTGAATCTGCAATAGGCAAGTAGCTTGGTGTGATTAAATAATCTGTGGGAGCAACAATAAGAAAATGGAAGACATACAAGACCACTGATAATATCCCTCTATCTGGGGCTCCACCCAAGATCTCACCCCAAGGGGTCAAAATGATCACAAGAACAGTAAGCAAAAATCCCAGAACCACATGGTGGGACCTAGTGAATGACCTGCATAGAGCTGGGACCACCGTAACAAAGGCTACCATCAGTAGCACACTACGCCGCCAGGGACTCAGATCCTGCAGTGCCAGATGTGTCCCCCTGCTTAAGCTAGTACATGTCCAGGCCCGTCTGAAGTTTGTTAGCATTTGGATTATCCAGAAGAGTATTGGGAGAATGTCATATAGTCTGATGAAACCAAAGTAGAACTGTTTGGTAGAAGTAAAACTCATTGTGTTTGGAGAAGACAGAATGCTGAGTTGCATCCAAAGAATACCATACCTACTGTGAAGCATGGGGGTGGCAACATCATGCTTTGGGGCTGGTTCTCTGCAAAGGGCCCAGGATGAGTGATCCGTGTACATGAAAAAATGAATGGGGCCATGTATCATGAGATTTTAAGTGCAAACCTCCTTCCATCAGCAAGGACATTGAAGAAGAAACGTGGATGGGTCTTTCAGCATGATAATGATCCCAAGCACACCGCCAGGGCAATGAAGGAGTGACTTCATAAGAAGCATATGATGGTCCTGGAGTGGCCTAGCTAGCCTCCAGATCTCAACCCCATAAAAAACCTTTGGAGGGAGTCCATGTTGCCCAGCAACAGGCCCAAAACATCACTGCTCTACAGGAGATCTGCATGAAGGAATGGGCCAACATACCACCAACAGTGTGTGCCAACCTTGTGAAGACTTACAGAAAATGTTTGATCTCTGTCATTTTCAGCAAAGGATATATAACAAAATATTGAGATGAACTTTTTGTAATGATCAAATACTTATTTTCCACCAAAATTTTCAAAATAAATCTCGCCAAATCAGACAAGGTGATTTTCTGGATTTGTTTTCTCATTTTGACTGTCATAGTTGTGGTCTACCTATGATGTCAACTACAGGCCTCTCTCCTCTTTTTAAGTGGGAGAACTTGCACAATTGGTGGCTGACTAAATACTTTTTTCCCCATTGTACACTCACCGGCCACTTTATTAGGTACACCATGCTAGTAACGGGTTGGACCCCCTTTTGCCTTCAGAACTGCCTCAATTCTTCGTGGCATAGATTCAACAAGGTGCTGGAAGCATTCCTCAGAGATTTTGGTCCATATTGACATGATGGCATCACACAGTTGCCGCAGATTTGTCGGCTGCACATCCCAAAGATGCTCCATACAAGGCAGGATGGATCCATGCTTTCATGTTGTTTACGCCAAATTCTGACCCTACCATCCGAATGTCGCAGCAGAAATCGAGACTCATCAGACCAAGCAACGTTTTTCCAATCTTCTACTGTCCAATTTCGATGAGCTTGTACAAATTGTAGCCTCAGTTTCCTGTTCTTAGCTGAAAGGAGTGGTACCCGGTGTGGTCTTCTGCTGCTGTAGCCCATCTGCCTCAAAGTTCGACGCACTGTGCGTTCAGAGATGCTCTTAGGCCTACCTTGGTTGTAACGGGTGGCGATTTGAGTCACTGTTGCCTTTCTATCAGCTCGAACCAGTCTGCCCATTCTCCTCTGACCTCTGGCATCAACAAGGCATTTCCGCCCACAGAACTGCCGCTCACTGGATTTTTTTTCTTTTTCGGACCATTCTCTGTAAACCCTAGAGATGGTTGTGCGTGAAAATCCCAGTAGATCAGCAGTTTCTGAAATACTCAGACCAGCCCTTCTGGCACCAACAACCATGCCACGTTCAAAGGCACTCAAATCACCTTTCTTCCCCATACTGATGCTCGGTTTGAACTGCAGGAGATTGTCTTAACCATGTCTACATGCCTAAATGCACTGAGTTGCCGCCATGTGATTGGCTGATTAGAAATTAAGTGTTAACAAGAAGTTGGACAGGTGTACCTAATAAAGTGGCCAGTGAGTGTGTATATATATATATATATATATATATATATATATATATATATATATATATATATATATATATATATATATATGTATATAAGACAGCAGCTTTGGTGTCTGTGCGGCAATGATGCAAATGTTATCCTCCAGATCGCAGCTGGGTCATCTATAACAATATGTATCAAACACGTTGCTGTGGGTGAATGCACTGCCATGTCACTTGTGGGTGAGTCAATGGCTTTGCCTTCTCTGGCCTGTGTTCAGATTTCACATAGACCTGTCTTGCACAAAGTTAACTGCTCAGATACTTGCAAACAACACACTGACACACCCAAACCTTAACTGAAAATTGAAATGGATTTCGTGGACATGGACCTCTCCTAAAACCTGGAGTGGTGGGAGAGATCTGCCACAGAATCAATCCTGCAGATCTCTCCAAAAATAAAAGCCCATGTCGGGTTTTCCTAAAATCTGACCTGGTCAAATAGTTTGACCAAATCCACTCTCTTTTTTATTTTGCATTGTAACCACAGGTGTGGTTGTAATCAAAATGCACCCCAGAAGGTTCAGTATGGCTCCAAGCGCATCTATATATATATATATATATATATATATATATATATATATATATATATATATATATATATATATATATATATATATATATATATATATATATATATATATATATATATATGTATATGAAATATTGCCTGGTGTAAGAGTTATGATATTTGCTCTTGTGCAAAAGTTTTGATTTGAAAAAGTAAGGGCGTACAGACAATAATAATTTTAAGGGTAGGCTAATTTTAACATTGAGAGATAGAATATAAAAAATAAAATCCATAAAATCACATTGCATAAATTATATACATTTATTTGCATTTTGCAGTGAGAAAATTCGTATTTGATCCCCTACCAACCATTAAGAGTTCTGGCTCTTACAGACCAGTTAGATGCTCCTAATCAACTCGTTACCTGCATTAAAGACAGCTGTCTTACATAGTCACTTTTATAAAAGACTCCTGTCCACAGATTCAATTACTCAGTCAGACTCTAACCTCTACAACATGGGCAAGACCAAAGAGCTTTATAAGGATGTCACGGACAAGATCATAGACCTGCACAAAGCTGGAATGGGCTACAAAACCATAAGTTAGATGCTGGGTGAGAAGGAGACAACTGTTGATGGAATAGTAAGAAAATGGAAGAAATACAAAATGACTGTCAATCAACATCAATCTGGGGCACCATGCAAAATCTCACCTTGTGCGGTATCCATCATCATGATGAAGTTGAAAGATCAGCCTAAAACTACATGAGGGGAAATTGGTAATGCTCTCAAGGCAGCTGGGACCACAGCCACCATGCAAATCATTGGTAAGACATTTCGCCGCAAAGGTTTAAAATCCTGCAGTGCCCACAAAGTCCCCCTGCTCAAGAAGGCACATGTGCAGACCAGTCTGAAGATTGCCAATGAACACCCTGATGATTTTGTGAGTGATTGGGAGAATGTGCTGTGGTCAGATGAGACAAAAATTGAGGTCTTTGGCATCATCTCAACTTGCCGTGTTTGGAAGAAAAGAAATGCTGCCTAAGACCCAAAGAACACCGTCAAGCATGGTGATGGAAACATTATGTTTTTGGGGTGTTTCTCTGCTAAGGGCACAGGATGACTTCACCGCATCAATGGGAGAATGGATGGACCCATGTACTGTAAAATCCTGAGTGACAACCTCTTACTCTCCACCAGAACATTAAAAGTGGGTCATGACTGGGTCTTTCAGCAAGAATATGACCCAAAACATGCAGCTAAGGCAACAAAGGAGTGGCTCAAAAAGAAGCACATTAAGGTCATGAAGTGGCCTAACCAGTCTCCAGACCTTAATTACATAAAAAAAACTTATCGAGGGTGTTGAAGCTCCGAGTTGCCAAGTGAAAGCCTCAAAATCTTAATGATTTTGAGATGATCTGCAAAGAGGAGTGGATCCAAATTCCTCCTGACATGTGCGCAAACCACATCATCAACTACAAAAAATGTCTGACTGCTGTGCTTGCCAACAAGGGTTTTGCCACAAAGTATGAATTCTTGTTTGCCAGAGGGATCAAATACTTATTTCTCACTGCAAAATGCAAATAAATTTATATATTTTATTCAATGTGATTTTCTGGATTTTATTTTTGATATTCTATATCTCAGTGTTAAAATTAACCTACCCTTAAAATGATACACTGTTCATGTCATTGTCAGTGGGCAAACGTACAAAATCAGCATGGGATCAAATGCTTATTTCCACCATTGTATATACAGCTCTGGCAAAAATTAAGAGACCACTGCAAAATGTTCAGTTTGCCTGATTTTTCTCTGTATAGGTATATTTTTAACCCCTTCACCCCCAAGGGTGGTTTGCACGTTAATGACCGGGCCAATTTTTACAATTCTGACCACTGTCCCTTTATGAGGTTATAACTCTGGAACGCTTCAACGGATCTTGGCGATTCTGACATTGTTTTCTCGTGACATATTGTACTTCATGTTAGTGGTAAAATTTCTTCGATATAACTTGCGTTTATTTGTGAAAAAAACAAATATTTGGCAAAAAATTTTGAAAATTTCGCAATTTTCCAACTTTGAATTTTTATGCCCTTAAATCACAGACATATGTCACACAAAATACTTAATAAATAACATTTCCCACATGTCTACTTTACATCAGCACAATTTTGGAACCAAAATTTTTTTTTGTGACGGAGTTATAAGGGTTAAAAGTTGACCAGCAATTTCTCATTTTTACAACACCATTTTTTTTTAGGGACCACATCTCATTTGAAGTCATTTTGACGGGTCTATATGATAGAAAATACCCAAGTGTGACACCATTCTAAAAACTGCACCCCTCAAGGTACTCAAAACCACTTTCAAGAAGTTTATTAACCCTTCAGGTGTTTCACAGGAATTTTTGGAATGTTTAAATAAAAATGAACATTTAACTTTTTTTCACACAAAATTTATTTCAGCTCCAATTTGTTTTATTTTACCAAGGGTAACAGGAGAAAATAGACCCCAAAAGTTGTTGTACAATTTGTCCTGAGTACGCTGATACCCCATATGTGGGGGTAAACCACAGTTTGGGCGCATGGCAGAGCTTGGAAGCAAAGGAGCGCCATTTGACTTTTCAATGCAAAATTGACTGGAATTGAGATGGGACGCCATGTTGCATTTGGAGAGCCCCTGATGTGCCTAAACATTGAAACCCCTAACAAGTGACACCATTTTGGAAAGTAGACCCCCTAAGGAACTTATCTAGATGTGTGGTGAGCACTTTGACCCACCAAGTGCTTCACAGAAGTTTATAATGCAGAGCCGTAAAAATAAAAAATCATATTTTTTCACAAAAATGATCTTTTCACCCCCAATTTTTTATTTTCCCAAGGGTAAGAGAAGAAATTGGACCCCAAAAATTGTTGTGCAATTTGTCCTGAGTACACTGATACCCCATATGTGGGTGTAAACCATTGTTTGGGCGCAGGGCAGAGCTCAGAAGGGAAGGAGCGCCATTTGACTTTTCAATGCAAAATTGACTGGAATTGAGATGGGACGCCATGTTGCGTTTGGAGAGCCCCTAATGTGCCTAAACATTGAAACCCCCCATGAGTGACACCATTTTGGAAAGTAGACCCCTTAAGGAACTTATCTAGATGTGTGTTGAGCACTTTGACCCAACAAGTGCTTCACAGAAGTTTATAATGCAGAGCCGTAAAAATAAAAAATCATATTTTTTCACAAAAATGATCTTTTAACCCCCATTTTTTTATTTCCCCAAGGGTAAGAGAAGAAATTAGACCACAAAAGTTGTTGTGCAATTTGTCCTGAGTACGACGATACCCCATATGTGGGTGTAAACCATTGTTTGGGCGCATAGCAGAGCTCAGAAGGGAAGAAGCGCTATTTTACTTTTCAATGCAAAATTGACTGGAATTAAGATGGGATGCCATGTTGCGTTTGGAGAGCCCCTGATGTGCCTAAACATTAAACCCCCCCACAAGTGACACCATTTTGGAAAGTAGACCCCCTAAGGAACTTATCTAGATGTGTTTTGAGAGCTTTGAACCCCCAAGTGTTTCACTACAGTTTATAACGCAGAGCCGTGAAAATAAAAATTATTTTTTTTTTTCACAAAAATGATTTTTTAGCCCCCAGTTTTGTATTTTCACAAGGGTATCAGGATAAATTGGACCTCAATAGTTGTTGTCCAATTTGTCTGGAGTACGCTGATACCCCATTTGTGGGGGGGGACCACTGTTTGGGCGCATGACAGAGCTCGGAAGGGAAGGAGCGCCATTTGGAATGCAGACTTAAATGGATTGGTCTGCAGGCGTCACGTTGCATTTGCAGAGCCCCTGATGTACCCAAACAGTACAAACCCCCCACAAGTGACCCCATATTGGAAACTAGACCCCCCAAGGAACTTATCTAGATGTGTTGTGAGAACTTTGAACCCCCAAGTGTTTCACTACAGTTTATAACGCAGAGCCGTGAAAATATATATTTTTTTTTTTCACAAAAATGAAATTTAGCCCCCAGTTTTGTATTTTCACAAGGGTATCAGGACAAATTGGACCCTAAAAGTTGTTGTCCAATTTGTCCTGAGTACGCTGATACCCCCTATGTGGGGGGGAACCACTGTTTGGGCGCATGACAGAGCTTGGAAGGGAAGGAGCGCCATTTGGAATGCAGACTTAAATAGATTGGTCTGCAGGCGTCACATTGCATTTGCAGAGCCCCTGATGTACCCAAACAGTACAAACCCCCCACAAGTGACCCCATATTGGAAACTAGACCCCCCAAGGAACTTATCTAGATGTGTTGTGAGAACTTTGAACCCCCAAGTGTTTCACTACAGTTTATAACGCAGAGCCGTGAAAACAAAAATTATTTTTTTTTTTTCACAAAAATGATTTTTTAGCCCCCAGTTTTGTATTTTCACAAGGGTATCAGGATAAATTGGACCCTAAACGTTGTTGTCCAATTTGTCCTGAGTACGCTGATACCCCCTATGTGGGAGGGAACCACTGTTTGGGCACATGACAGAGCTCGGAAGGGAAGGAGCGCCATTTGGAATGCAGACTTAAATGGATTGGTCTGCAGGCGTCACGTTGCATTTGCAGAGCCCCTGATGTACCCAAATAGTACAAACCCCCCACAAGTGACCCCATATTGGAAACTAGACCTCCCAAGGAACTTATCTAGATGTGTTGTGAGAACTTTGAACCCCCAAGTGTTTCACTACAGTTTACAACGCAGAGCCGTGAAAATAAAACATATTTTTTTTCCCACAAAAATGATTTTTAGCCCCCCAAATTTTTATTTTCCCAAGGATAACAAGAGAACTTGGACCCCAGAAGTTGTTGTTCAATTTGTCCCTAGTACGCTGATACCCCATATGTTGGGGTAAACCCCTTTTTGGA
The DNA here is from genome assembly GCF_051348905.1 of Ranitomeya variabilis. NCBI lineage: Eukaryota > Metazoa > Chordata > Amphibia > Anura > Dendrobatidae > Ranitomeya > Ranitomeya variabilis. The sequence goes on along the minus strand of NC_135237.1, from coordinate 466,455,917 downwards.
CGCACGGGAGAGCTCGGAAGGGAAGGAGCACTGTTTTACTTTTTCAACGCAGAATTGGCTGGAATTGAGATTGGACGCCATGTCGCGTTTGGAGAGCCCCTGATGTGCCTGAACAGTGGAATCTCCCCAATTCTACCTGAAACCCTACCCCTAACCTCACCCCTAACCGTTTACTGAACATTTTCTGACAGTCATAAGTGCCACGTATATAAGTGCCACGTATATAAGTGCCACGTATTTAAGAGCCACGTATTTAAGTGCCACGTATTTAAGTGCCACGTATTTCAGTGCCACGTATTTCAGTGCCACGATATTTCAGTGCCACGATATTTCAGTGCCACGATATTTCAGTGCCACGTATTTCAGTGCCACGTATTTGAGGCACTGAAAAATACGTGGCACGTAAATACTTCAGTGCCACGATATTTCAGTGCCACGATATTTCAGTGCCACGTATTTCAGTGCCACGTATTTCAGGCACTGAAAAATACGTGGCACGTAAATACGTGGCACGTAAATACGTGGCACGTAACTACGTGGCACTTAAATACGTGGCACTTAAATACGTGGCACTTAAATACGTGGCACTTAAATACGTGGCACTTAAATACGTGGCACTTAAATACGTGGCCACTGAAATATCGTGGCACTTATATACGTATATACGTATATAAACGTATATTTCAGTGCCACGTATTTCAGTGCCACGTATTTCAGGTTAGGGGTAGGGTTAGGGGTAGGGTTAGGGTTTTTTGTTTATTTCTTGTTTTCTTGTGTTTTTCTATAAAAACGCATGCGTTTTACCGCGTTTACATGCATTTTTTCACACATGTGGTTTTTTTAAAAAACGCATGCAGATAAAAACGCAAGTGTGAAACCAGACTAAAAGACGCTTTTTATAGCAAAAAAGTTTTTGCGTCTCCACATTTTGAGACCTATAATTTTTCCACATTTTGGTCCACAGAGTCATGTGAGGTTTTTTTTTTTTTGCGGGACGAGTTGACGTTTTTATTGGTAACATTTTCGGACACGTGAACATTTTTTATCACTTTTTATTCCGATTTTTGTGAGGCAGAATAACCAAAAACCAGCTATTCATGAATTTCTTTTGGGAGAGGTGTTTATACCGTTCTGCGCTTGGTAAAATTGATAAAGCAGTTTTATTCTTCGGGTCAGTACGATTACAGCGATACCTCATTTATATCATTTTTTTATGTTTTGACGTTTTTATACGATAAAAACTATTTTATAGAAAAAATAATTATTTTGGCATCGCGTTATTCTGAGGACTATAACTTTTTTATTTTTTTGCTGATGATGCTGTATGGCAGCTCGTTTTTTGCGGGACAAGATGACGTTTTCAGCGGTAACATGGTTATTTATATCCGTCTTTTTGATTGCGTGTTATTCCACTTTTTGTTCGGCGGTATGGTAATAAAGCGTTGTTTTTTGCCTCGTTTTTTTTTTTTTTTCTTACGGTGTTTACTGAAGGGGTTAACTAGTGGGCCAGTTTTATAGGTTGGGTCGTTACGGACGCGGCGATACTAAATATGTGTACTTTTATTGTTTTTGTTTGTTTTTTTTAGATAAAGAAATGTATTTATGGGAATAATATTTTTTTTTTTATTATTATTTATTTAGGAATTTATTTATTTTTTATTTTACAGATGTGGAAATTTTTTTTTTTACTTTGTCCCAGGGGGGACATCACAGATCGCAGATCTGATAGTGTGCACAGCACTCTATCAGATCCGCGATCATACTTTCATCGGAGCAGGCTGCAGCTTTCATCTGCAGCCTGCTCCGACCCGGAAGTGCTCCCTGCAGGACCCGGATACAGCCCCTCGGCCATTTTGGATCCGGGGCCTGCAGGGAGAAGACGTTCGGTACGAGGTGAGTACATCACCTTGTACCGATCGTCTCAGGGAAGCCCGCAGGGAGCCCTCTCCCTGCGCGATGCTTCCCTGTACCGCCGGTACACCGCGATCATGTTTGATCGCGGTGTGCCGGGGGTTAATGTGCCGGGGGCGGTCCGTGACCGCTCCTGGCACATAGTGCCGGATGTCAGCTGCGATATGCAGCCGACACCCGGCCGCGATCGGCCGCGCTCCCCCCGTGAGCGCGGCCGATCGCGTATGACGTACTATCCCGTCGGCGGTCATGGGGGCCCACCCCACCTCGACGGGATAGTACGTCAAATGTCGGGAAGGGGTTAAAGGGACTCTGTCACCTCAATTTGGCGGGATATTAAAATGAGTTGTTACCGGTCAGATGGGCGATGTATACTCGTAATTTCTCCACCCCATCCGTCCCTTTTTTCCGCAATAGTTTAGTGCATAAGAGTATGCGTGCACCATAGTTAACGTGTGAGCCTGCAGTCTTCGGTGGCGCACACGCTGTATACTTTGCCCTACTGTGGGCAAAGCCAAAAAACATTACTGCGCATGTGCCCGCGCACTATGTTCCGGAAGTATTTCGCTGTGTTCCGGGACATAGTACGCGGGCGCATGCGCAGTAATGTTTTCAGCTTTGCAGTAGGGCAAAGCATACTGTGCGTGTCCCCCGAAGACTGCAGGCGCACGCGCCAACTATGGCGCACGCATACACTTATGCACTAAACTATTGCGGAAAAAAGGGATGGACGGGGTGGTGAAATTATGAGGATATGCCACCCATCTGACCGATAACAACTCATTTTAATATCCCGCTAAATTGAGGTGACAGAGTCCCTTTAAGTAAAATGTAAATTGTTCATTTATTCTATAAACTTCTGACAACATGTCTCCAAATTTCCAAGCAATAAACTTTGTTTATTTTTTCTGAAAAGGAGAAATGGTCAAAATATAAAAAACAGTGCTTTCAGACCTCTAATAATGCAAAGAAAACAAGTTCATAATCATTTAGAAACAACATTACTAATGTTTTTACTCAGGAAGAGTTTAGAAAGCAATATTTTGTGGAATAACCATAATTTTTAATTACAGCTTTCATGTGTCTTGGCGTGTTTTCCACCAGTCTTTCACACTGCTTCTGGTGCAAAAATGCAACCAGTTCTTCTTTGTTTTCTGGCTTGTGACTATCCATCATCCTCTTGATTACATTCCAGAGATTTTCAATGGGGTTCAGGTCTAGAGATTGGACTGCCCATGACAGGGATCTGATGTGGTGGTCTCTTAATTTTAATAGGCTTGAGAAAGGCTCAGTGTGAGCCGAAACGTCGTATAGAGATGTGGGTCTGAATAAACGTCACAGTTTTTTCATCTTTAAAAGAACTGGAGTGCTGCCTTTTTTTCCCTGTTTCGGCATACTATTTGGGTGGATGAGTGGACCGTCTTACCTAGGAGGCCTGGCACCCATTGGTGAGCATTGTGCTGTTCCAATTTTTTTACCTAGATATATATATATATATATATATATATATATATATATATATATATATATTATACTTCTGCACTGTAAAGCAATAATAATACTGTAATAGAGATACTCGAGTTCTCTACGGTACATCTGTGCCTCCAATTTATATGATATACTTAGTTTTTGTGAATTGCATACATAGTAATATAATGTGTTCCTTTAGACTCTAAATTAATCCAAAAAGCAATGAATATGTTCATATACATGCATGGTCAGTAGGACACGTGTTAGGGAGCAATATGGGTTCTGTCCACAGGCTCCATGCATAAGGATGCAATGTACAAATAGAAGAAGGGGGTCAAAACATCTTACTGCTAGAGTATACAGGACAATCTATGGAGATACACTGAGACAGCAAGCAGGTCAAAACTCTGTTGATATTCCAGCCTACAATGAAACATTAAAATGAGTAAATTATTTCATCACCACAATGTGCACATCCCCCAAAAAAGAGATAGCTGACATTCTTCAAACTTAAGACTTGGAAGAAAAAGGAGAGAAAAGCGCTCCCTATGTACAGTAAATCAGCAACTGCATAGGACAACATCGAAGTAAGTATTGCTCACCTGCCTTTGCTGTGCTGTTGGTGCAAAATGGCACAAAATAGAGGATTCTTCAGATTTGCTGACTCACTGACCATCAGCTCCCCACTGTTACCGGGTAGGAGCTACACCACTTTACTGATTAGGCACATTCTGTAGGAGTATGCTGGATGGCTTCCACCACACCAACAGCTGGCTCCAAAACCTCCTGGGCAGGAACTGGAGATGCAAATCAGGAGGAAATAATGTAACTGAGGAAGGGGACAGACAGTCCCTGAAATGCCTAGTGCCATTAAATGCCTCATCTTGTGAATAGGCTAGTCTCATCCATTGCATGCCCGAAACATATCAGCCCCATCTTTCTCCCCTTTCCTCCTGTTTCAAAACTTATACTGGTTCTAAATCATAGCCATGATTAAGAACGTACACTGTTTTTGAAATTTGGCTTTGCAGTGTGCACAGTCTTACTATTTTGTGTCTATATTCCTAAGCTGATCTACATGTCTTCATAATTCAGGCAGGTAAATATTTCAAATAAAGTCTCATCCTACTTTAATGTGTCTTTGTATTTTATATGTTTGTCAACATTACTTGTCATCTTACAGACAGTAGTGTATGGGAGAAGAGGGGATTGAGACAGAAAGAGTAGAGGAAGAAATGACTGAAGGATCAGACTGTACAAAGTGTTTGCAGTCTGTAAGCATGGAGACACACACTTTTGCTTGAGAACAGTAGACACTGCAGTAGTATATGTTTAATCAAGAAAATGCTAAATTGATTTTTTTTTAATACATTCAATTTAAAGCAATAAAATAGATTGCGTGCTTAGAAAAAAAGTATATGTAACAATTACAGATCGATTTGCAGAGGATTGAGTTTGAGTCCAATTTCCTGAAATTGGCAGTTTCATACAAATTTGAAAATTTTGAAGTTTTCGTTCGCTGTCTGCAATCCAAGCCACCAGAGATCAGCATTTTCTAGCGGAGCACAGTTTGTATGGCAGAGTTGTTTTCCATCTCCAGAGTCACTAGGCAAGTCTCTCTCCTTTTGAGTGCAAGCTCTTATTGTCAGGGGGTTCTCTCTCTTTCTCACATCTGTAGAGTATATGTTCTTATGCTCAGAGGGTCCTCCCTGTCCTGTAGTGTGTAAGTCCTTATATTCAGGTTTTCTCTCTCCTCTCCCCTACATACATTTTATGAGCAATTACAAATTTTCCAGCATTGAAATCTGCACAAATTTATTCACCACAAATCAAATATTTTTGGACAATTTAGTCAGCGAATTTGAATTTTGTATGAATAGAGGTATAATTACTACAGCTTTAGACAATAGTGGACTTTTTAAACATTTAATGACTTTATAAAATGATCAATACCAGTCTATAGGAAGGCACAATTTTTCAATTTTAAAGCTGAACATTTGGCTGAGATATAGGTTGCAGATGTTTGTGAGAAATTGAGCAAATTCCAATTGAGCTCAAGATATTAGAAGAGAATCAAAAGGATCAGACCCATCTGCTTAGGTCTTTTTCATAATGATGTTGTAGATGTTCTGTAGAGTAAGGAATCCCTATGTTAGTAAAAGCACCACAGAGTGTAATATTGCTCAGTAATGGAAAGCTCCTTTTCTTTGGTGCACAGTTTGAATCACACCCTAAATACAATAATTAGTAAAACATAAAGTGAAATATAGCACTAAAGTCTGAACTGAATTATTTGTAGCTATCAACAATTTAAAACGTAATAGCCATATTTCCAGCCATTACTTATAAATCAGCATTTAATTCTAATCATCAATCACTGCAATATGTCTGCATAAACATATGGCAAGGTCAACTTCATGAAAAATTAAATAGGAGGATTTATTAGAGGAAACCTGTCATGTGATTCTTGCTGCCCGATCCACGAAACATATATTTGTAAAGAGGGAGCCTTGTTATGATCCTTAGTGGCTGAGGATCACAGAACTGACTAGCTAAGTTACTGAACATAGAACAAGCTCTAGGGAGGTGGTAACTGGACTGACCGCAATCCTGATCCTAACCGAACACACTAAAGGTAGCCGGTGAACGTGCCTGAATTCCTAGACGTCTCAACGCAGCCTGAGAAACTAGCTACCCTTAGAGAGAAAGAAAGTAAGACCTCACTTGACTCAGAGAAATACCCCCAAAGATATAGAAAGCCCCCAACAAATAATAATGGTGAGGTAAGGGGAAAATACAAACGTAGAAATGAAACAGATTCAGCAAATGAGGCCCGCTAATACTAGATAGCAGAAGACAGATAGGAAACTGTGCGGTCAGTAGAAAACCCTATACAAAATATCCACGCTGAGAATTCAAGAACCCCCACACCAACTAACAGTGTGAGGGGAGAAACTCAGCCCCCTAGAGCTACCAGCAAGCGAGGAAATCACATATTAGCAAGCTGGACAAGAACAGATAATAAACCAAGAAACATATTGAACACTGATGATCAAAAAATGAACAAACAGAAACTTAGCTTCTCTTGGAGAGACTGATAACGCAGGTAGTCAGGAGAGATCAAAATAGCACTGAATACATTGACAGCAGGCAACAACTGAAAGTCCAGGTGAGCTAAATAGGAAACCAACAGATAATGAGACAGCTGATCCCAGCCACAGACCTGCAGAATGACAAAAAGAGCCACCAGAGGGAGCCCAAAGATAGCACTCACACAGTACCACTCGTGACCACAAGAGGGAGCCCAAAAACAGAGTTCACAACAGAGCCTGTCCTTGATTCATCCAGCCCTTTGCTCAGGCAGGATTTCTTTAAGTATCTTACAAGTTCCATTAAGATTGAGTTCTGTTAAAGTCTAAGCCTTGTCTATAGCATTGCAAGGCCATGAGGCCACGGTATCTGTCATGTTGTATATTGCCAGGCCATGAAGCAACAGTATCTGCCGTGTTTTATAATGCCAGGCTATGAAGCCACTGTATCTGCCATGTTGTATATTGCCAGGCCATGAAACCACGGTATCTGCCATATTGTATATTGCCAGGTCATGAAGCCATTGTTTCTGTGATGTTGTATATTGCCAGGCCATGAAGCCACGGTCTCTGCCATGTTGTATATTGCCAGGCCATGAAGCCACTGTATCTGCGATGTTGTATATTGCCAGGCCATAAAGCCATGGTATCTGCAATGTTGTATATTGCCAGGCCATGAAGCCACGGTATCTGCGATGTTGTATATTGCTAGGCCATGAAGCCACTGTCTCTGCCATATTGTATATTGCCAGGTCATGAAGCCACGGTATCTGTGATGTTGTATGTTGTCAGGCCATGAAGCCACTGTATCTGCCATGTTGTATATTGCCAGGCCATGAAACCACGGAATACGCCATGTTGTATATTGCCAGGTCATGAAGCCACTGTATCTGCGATGTTGTATATTGCCAGGCCATGAATCCACGGTCTCTGCCATGTTGTATATTGCTAGGTCATGAAGCCACGGTATCTGCGATGTTGTATATTGTCAGGCCATGAAGCCACGTTCTCTGCCATGTTGTATATTGCCAGGCCATGGAGCCACTGTATCTGTGATGTTGTATAATGCCAGGCCATAAAGTCACGGTATCTGCAATGTTGTATATTGCCAGGAAATGAAGCCACTGTATCTGCGATGTTGTATATTGCCAGGCCATAAAGCCAGGGTATCTGCGATGTTGTATATTGCCAGGCCATGAAGCCACTGTATCTGTGATGTTGTGTATTGCCAGGCCATGGAGCCACTGTATCTGCGATGTTGTATATTGCCAGGCCATAAAGCCATGGTATCTGCCATGTTGTATATTGCCAGGCCATGAAGCCATGGTATCTGCCATGTTGTATATTGCCAGGCCATAAAGCCATGATATCTGCGATGTTGTATATTGCCAGGCCATAAAGCCAGGTTATCTGCGATGTTGTATATTGCCAGGCCATAAAGCCATGGTATCTGCCATGTTGTATATTGCCAGGCCATAAAGCCAGGGTATCTGCGATGTTGTATATTGCCAGGCCATAAAGCCAGGGTATCTGCGATGTTGTATATTGCCAGGCCATGAAGCCACTGTATCTGTGATGTTGTGTATTGCCAGGCCATGGAGCCACTGTATCTGCGATGTTGTATATTGCCAGGCCATAAAGCCATGGTATCTGCCATGTTGTATATTGCCAGGCCATGAAGCCATGGTATCTGCCATGTTGTATATTGCCAGGCCATAAAGCCATGGTATCTGCGATGTTGTATATTGCCAGGCCATAAAGCCAGGGTATCTGCGATGTTGTATATTGCCAGGCCATAAAGCCATGGTATCTGCCATGTTGTATATTGCCAGGCCATGAAGCCATGGTATCTGCCATGTTGTATATTGCCAGGCCATGAAGCCACAGTCTCTGCCATGTTGTATGAATACATTTGAACTATAAAATCATGAAGGGAGGTTAAACTTTATGATACCTCACTGAGTATAGAGTAATGTACGGTTACTCCTATATCTGTGTTACTAATTCCCTTCAGCACAGACACTAAATAAAGCAGCTCTTTCTACCCATCCTTCAGCATGAAGTCTTAGCATTTTCTTAAACCCAATCTGCAGCTGAAATATAGCTAGTGAAGTAGTTGCACATAAAAAAAATCCTTATCTATTAGGTATATTAAGACACAAACAATATTTGAAATTCTATATCTTTTTTTCTCAGAAGCTTTTGCAGACAAAGTACTAAAAACTGCATTTTGAAAGAGTTTTTCTTTTAAGGAATGGTTGATGGTAGGGGGAAAATGAATCCTTGAAGATGTATTCTAGTTATATTTTATCTTTAATAATCTACATGCTTGAAAATGTAGAATGCAAAGCAATTCTAATATATATTTGTAAGATATCTTTCTTTTACAGAATTAAAAATCTTTAGAGTGACAGTGGAATACATAGCAAAATTAACTAAAATGCCAAAAATAAAATGTTAAGAATTAATGTTTCTGGCTTTAAACTGCAAACAAATCAGTTAGTTACTAATTTTGAATGAGCGTTCTTGGAGAAAATTCTAAAAGGAAGAGATATTGATATAACATTTTAAAGAAGGATGAAATAAATAATGTGGACTAACACGTGACTTACATAAGTATCAGAAATTATTTGCTATTTGATAACAATCCAGAAAATGCATCCAGAAAAAATGCATATATCTAGAAAAATGTTTACATTTAGCATATATCTAGCAAAACATTTTTTTTTACATGGGGCTTCACTTTTAAAACAGTTTTAAATTAACAAACACATGGATGTATTATGTGTTAAATCTACCTAATTTATCTTTATCACTATTATGTTTTATTTCTCAAATTATTGACTTAGCCTTGAATCACTAAATGATGTTTTATAGAATAGTGTTGTAGAAGTTTATATGCACCCACTACACTATTTCTAATACATCTGATAAAAAAAGGACAGTGGGGTTGTCTTGATAAATCAGCACTGCCTCATTAAGAACTAAAGTACCATTCCTACTTTACATAATTTAACATAAAAAACAATATAAAAACATAATAAGGTGACAACTGCAACCCCCAGGCACGCGTTTAATACATCCTCATTTAGATGCTAATTTTGGCTCCTAGTGTATGACTGGTTAAAATAAAAGCCATTTTCAAAGGGCCAGATTACTTAAAAGGCATTATTAGGGAAATATCTATTGGCTCTCTAATATCAAGTGGCCTTTTAGTGAGAGAATATAAGAGTTTAGATTAGAAAAGAAACAAAACATTTGCTAAAAATGTTGAAATTTGAATGAAACTATTATATAAATAATAGAAGTGAAATATATGTCATCTATGCTCCATAAATACTAAGGGCATTACTTGAGAGAATAAAAACAGCATCATCTAAATTACCTTATACATAAAATGCTTTTAAATAAAACACTCATTCATGTAATTTTGGTTTTTGCACTGCTGATTAACAGAATAATCGTGGTAGAAGTTAAACAACGGGGGCGACATAAGTCACAGGAGAACAGATTGTCAATGCTGACATCAGAATTCATTGCATGAAAATTATGCTATAATTGGAATAATGAAAAATATTCAGGCAGGAAAAGAGCATGCAGTTTGTATTGTGTGCTTACTACAGGGACATTCATTACACGCTTTAGAAATTAGAGCTAGGGAAAAATCTGAATTTCACAGACTTATTGATCAAAGGAAAATCTATGTCTAAAAGAAAAATGAAGGGTGATATTATTGAATTCGTATTTGCATCTCTGCAGTGATAACGTAAAATCCAAATTCATTTATACCACACAGGTTTGAACTTTGCTGACTTTCAGACTATGGTGAAAAAATGTAATGTAATATGTAAAAATGAATATTTCATGGATTGTAATGTCATTTAAGATAAAGGTGTTTAGGATAAGCAACAATGATGGCATTGTAATTGAGAATTTCACTCCATGGTCTAATACACACTTCTGTATTTTCGTCAGTACGTTGCATCAAAACCAAAGCAATCCAAATCGGGAGTGCGGCATAAATATAAAAAAGATATAATGGAAAGCCTTCCTTCCTAACATCCTTCCTTCATTCCTTAATACTTTCTTTCTTTCTTTCTTTCTTTCTTTCTTTCTTTCTTTCCTCCTTTCTTCATTCCCTTTCTTCCATCCTTCTTTCCTCCTCTTCTTCATTCCTTCTTCCTTCCTTCCTTCATTTCTTCCTTCCTTTCTTCTTTCTTCCCCTTCTTCCTTCCTCCATTCCTTCTTCCTTTCTTCCTTCATTCCTTACTCATTCCTTCCCTCCATCTATTCCTTTCTTATTTCCTCCTTGCCTTTTCTTTCTTTCCTTCCTTACTTTGGGGATATGTTACTATATTATTTTCAATGGATGCAATGTATCACTTTACTGAGTAGTAGTAGTTCTAGAAGAACTCAAAAGCTGATTTGTGTATAACGCCACTGATTGGCAGCTTTCCATGTACACTTTGTATTGAGGGGTGGCGTAACTTAAAACTCATGGGCCCTGATGCGAAAGCTCCAATGGGGCCGCCAAATATTTTAAATCTTTAATAGTAATAGTCTTTTTCTATAGGCCAAAGGGACTTTTAGGGCCCCCTAGGCTCTAGGGCCCGGGTACGATTGCAACCCCTGCACCTGTTGTAGTTACACCCCTGGTATTGAGAGAAAGCTGCTAATCAGTGGTGGGTGAAGGGTTACACAGAGCAGCAGGTCTAGGAGGCAAGCAGCAGCTAGTCCAGTAGTGATTATCTCCTGCTGATAAAACAGTGATTTTATTGAACCAACAGCAAACAGCCTAATAAGTGACACATCACTGGAATCAAGCTCTCCTTGTCTACTTCATGCTGCTTTAATATTGCTTAATAAAAACCTGCTGACAGACTCTCTTTAAAACAAGTGATACAACTAAGATATGCACCTGATTGTGTAAAGTTGAGTTTCTAATTTAGAATAAAAAATTAGTTACTTATGCTTTTTATTGGTTTCAGTCAGGGGCGGATATAGCATTATCACAACCTAAGAGGTGCCTAAGAGGTAAAGGGGCCTAATCCATCTCCAAAGCAGGTGGAATTGTGCATTATGAAGTGCTACTGGGCAACAAAAGGCCCAATTGTTAGACTTGCATTCAGGTCCTCGTCTTTCTGAGTTTTATTTCAAAATGTGCAGAAGAGTAGATGGGGACTTGAATTACTACAACTCTTTAATTCCTTCTTGCAATTCTGAAGTATAAGAGGAATTAAGGGAACAGTAGAAAGAGTAAGTGTAAGCTATCAGGTTTGTAGACAGAGTGACCTCCTGTTAATAAACAAGTCAGTAGGAAAGCTCTGCATTACAAAGAGCTTGACATTAAAGGGAAGCTATCATCAGAAAATAATCTATTATTTAAATAAGGACTTTGTATATATTTTTTTATTTTCGTTGACAATGCTTTTGTTATCCATATCAAAATCTGTATGAAAATAATAAAAAAGTACCAAATCTTGAAGTTTGTACATTGACCTCTAGGCTTTTATTGACTAACAAAATATCACATGTACATTATCCACAATAAACTGACTCTGACCCTTTGCTTTGTATTTTTTGTATTTTTTGTATCTAATGACCAAAGCTCATTGCGAATGGAGGAGGAATAGGGTCAGCTCGTTAACCAACTTATGCTCATTTCTTTGGTTTTACTGTAGTTTCTTGCTCTTTGTACAACCAGGGGTGTGGCCCCCCTTTCTGAGCTAGGCATTTCATCTACAGTATATAGCTTCCTATGGACAGCTGGATAAACAGTCAGGCTCCTGTCCTGCTCTGCCTTTATTAATATTGAGGTTGGCTGTCACAAGGTAAGGTTTAATTACTAGAGACAGGATAAGACAGTCCAAACTGAGTACACCATGTTGTGGTGGGATTTTATATTTAAACATTTATCATATGTAATTTACATGTACTATGACTATTTACTTATTTATTTACTATAGGGTATACGCTCATTTTGTTTATTTCTTAGATTTTGTCTGTGAAATGGCCACAGTTTGAATGTGCTCTTACGCATTGCACATATGAAAACCTATGCTCCAGCTCATTTCTTTGATTTAACTCAAATTAATAGTTAACTGTAAAAGTTCATTAATGTTTTTCAAATGTAAAAAGAAATAAACTTAATTTAACTTTTAATTTTGTTATATTTTTTTTTTAATTGTGTAGGTGGCCCGATTACAGCACATGTTTGCAAAGTTTCAAAAAAAAGAGATTCTTCTGTCATATCTTATGCTTCAACAGACCTAGAGAGTTTCTTTCCTTGCGAGTGTGTGTAGCTGATATCTATGACAGAGCTGGTTGTCTACCGTAGTTTGTCAGCAAAACCCGCTCCTTTCTCTGGCACCATGATGGAGAGAGGAAGTTGGGAAGACGCTCTTTTGTTATGTCAGAATGTCAGAGATTACAGAGGGAATTTTACTTCCACCACTACATAGATAAGGACTAAAATCAGACCATCTGTGCAGTTTAGAAAATCAAAGTAGTAAAATTAATTAATTTTAGATTTGGAAAACTATATTGAACATTTTCATGTTTTGATCATTGCCTTCAAGCTGGACATAGATGTAGAGATCTGACCATGACATAACAATGTCTTTCGTGTTTCCCATATTTTCTGCAATATCAAAACATTTCCCCATGAAAGTTTCTTAGCATTGTGTAAAATATGATGCTTTTGTATTTCCATTCATGATTTTTTTAGCCATAGTAAACAACTGAGTGCGTATTCCAATGGATGGAGCAGATATCATTTGTTCTGAACTGAATGCTTTTAATAGCAAAGCCATAATAATTATCTGCAACTATCGCACAATTGTTTGGATTGTCAATGATCATTATATTCATGGATGGCTTTAGAAATAAGCTTTGTTTCTAGCTATTGTAGCAAACATGACTTGATGGGTTGCTTTACGTGACAGTACATTTGTACATAAATTATTTTCCCTATAAGTGTCAATGGCTATTCAGCAGCATTATTTATGGACTCCATTATGTCTTGGATATGAAGTAGAAGAGTTCTGTAAACAATGCAGCGATAAGGAGCCCTCCCTATAAACATTTCTGTCCAGGCTTGCCGAAATGAACGCATTGCAGTATCAAAGCATGTTCATTAAATGCTACATCATTATAATCATTGACAACAATGTATCAAGAAGTTCTATCGCTAGTAAAGTTCCATAAACATCTGCAAGAAAATCTTTGTTTAAAATTAATTTGTTTTCTTGCTGAAAAAATAAAAGTCCAGGGGGAAGCCAATTGTAATTGATGTCCATGCAAGGCTTGATATAACAATGTAAGAACTAAGAGTCCTATGATTTGAATCTAGTACTTTGTTCAGAGGCTTCCTAATTGCTGTCTCAACCATTAATCATATACTTAGCCCTGCATCTGTCTGAGCTTAAATCAGCTGGTTATCTCCTGCTACCTCCTGCACACTGCTTACACATGATTTATTTGCAAATGGAAAGTGCAGCATTTATCACGACATATGTAATCTAAAAAGCAGACAGTTGCAGGTGCAATTGAGTTCCAACCTTCATCTTCTTTGGGGCTCTTTAATAGATTGAGATGTCTATTTTTATGTTATGTTCTTTTACAAAATAATCTACCTGCACAAAACATCACTTGCAAGATCCATACAGATCTGAACATGCCAAGCTGGATTTCCACTACCATTTGTCTATGTACTTTGCGACATGTAATAAACCAAAACAGTAAGACCAGGTTCCCACATGACAATTCAGTGCAGTTTTTGATGTTTTTCTTATTTTTCAGCAAAAAGCAGAAGTAGAGGAAAGATAAGGAAAAAAAATACTTATTTTTGTATCCTCTCTTTGTGTGGGGTAAAAAAACCCTATCCTATCAAGATGACCACTTTCCTGGTGGGGCTCCATCACCCACAAGGTGGACATGATTTTTCCAAACTCCTACTAGAGCTGCCCTGTTGGGACTCACACCTTATGCCCTTTCTGTCCTCCATTGATCCTTCTGGCACAAGTGAGGTTTTGACAAAGACTGTCTCTGGTAGAAGCGTTAACCTTATTGTCCGCAATCACTATATATCTGAAAGCACCTGGTGATGTTTGTATGTTTGTATACATGAATAAAGAAACACCACTTTTTGCATAAACTTCAACTACTTGAGTACAGCTGATTTTCTCGTTGATATGTGACTGACTCAACCTGGCAGGAGGACATACAGAGCGAAAGCAGCACACATGGGGAAGGAGGCATATCACCCCAACAGGCAGGAAGAAGCAGTGTGGTGACCATAGACAGAAGGCGTGCATCCGTTCCCGGTAACACCAACTTGAGGGAAGTTGCCATTCCAACTGTTAGATCTTCTCGAGTCTGGTTATTTTTTAAAGACTCTGCTGATAACCCCAAACAATTGCAACACCTGCCATGCTCGCATCAGAAGGGGTAGCAAAAGACCAGCCTGACCATCACCAGCATGATCAGGCACATGGCAGCAAAGCACGTGACTTTGTGGGCCAAACCCCAGGCTCCAGGACCACTGTCTGCAAGTCACACCACTGCTTCTTCCACTGTTTTGCGTAGAAGCCAATCCCCAGTGCACCATGCATGTGAATATGCCTCTAGCCCTGAACCTGTTGTTGCCCACAGTCAAGCAGCACCATCATCAAGCCTGTCCACATCCTTGTCCCAGCACAGCCTTCAGTTGTCTATACCCCAGTCTTTGGAACACAAGTGGAAATACCCAGCCAAAGCCCCACAGGCCACAGTCCTAAATTCTAACATTTCTCCTCTGCTTGTGCTCGAAATGTTGCCTTTTAGGCTAGTTGAGATGGAAACTTTCCGCAACCTGATGGAGACGGCCATCCCAAGGTACTCGGTCCCCAGTCGCCATATTTCTCCCGGTGTGCTGTACCAGCATTACACAAGCATGCGTCCCACAACATTACCCGTGCCCTCAGCAATGTTGTTTCAGGGAAAGTCCACCTAACCACAGACATGTGGACAAGTGCTTGTGGGCAGGGACAGTACATCTCACTGACGACACACTGGGTTAACATAGTGGAAGCCGGGACCCAGTCGGACATTGGGATGGAACACATCCTCCCCACGCCGAGGATTGCTGGCCCTACATCAATCAGGGTTGCCCCCACAGCATACAGCTCTTGCACCTCCTCCTCCTCTTCATCCTCCATCTCTGAAATCAACACATCAGTCAGAAGCTGGAAGCACTGCAGCACTGCCTCAGCCAAGCGGCAACAGGCTATGCTGAAGCTAATCTGCATAGGTGACAAACCGCACAATGCAGAATAGTTGTGGACAGCGCTGAAAGAACAGTCAGATATTTGGATGATTAATTCAAACAGTAGAAAAAATGGTGTGCACTCACCTTCCCGATAAAAAGTTCCTTTATTGAGACATTAGCAGTTCAGACAGGGAGAACGTGTAGTGAAGCAGCGCTTCCACAGATCCTGATACCGACCTGTCTGAACTGCTAATGTCTCAATAAAGGAAATTTTTATCGGGAAGGTGAGTGCAAACCAATTTTTCTACTGTTTGAACTTTGCATGTCACTACTGGTGTTGCACCCTATACCCCGCATTTTTGGAAGCATATAAGCACTAGCAGCAGTGGATGGTAATAGAGACAGAGGTACAACAGGGTCAGCTCAGCAGTGGTGCGGATTTTTTTATTTTTCTTTGAACTTTGAGATATTTGGATGACACCGCTGAACCTACTGCCAGGCATAGTCATTTGTGGCAATGGCCATAACCTGGTGGCAGCTCTGAGGCAAGATGAGCTCACACATGTACCTTGCTTGGCCCATGTGCTTAACCTCGTGGTTCAATGTTTTCTGAAAAGCTACCCGAAGCTGCCGGATCTGCTAGTGAAAGTACGCCATCTGACTGCCTATTTTAGAAAGTCAGCTACAGGTTCAGCTGCCCTTGCCATGGTTCAGCAGCGTTTGCAGCTTCAAGCTCACCTACTGGTGTGTGATGTCCCCACGTGCTGGAACTCTATGTTGCATATGTTGGAAAGGATTTGTGAGCAGAAGAGGGCAGTTGTTGACTACCAACATCAACAAGGCCGTTGATATTCAGTTCAGACTCCACACATAAGACCACAGGAGTGGACATGGATGTCAGACATATGTACCATCCTCCAAAACTTTGAGGACTGCACTAAGAAGGTGAGCAGCGATGACGCCATAATTTACATCACCATCCTGCTTCTCAGCATTCTGAAAACCTCTCTGCTCACAAATAAAGAGGACGCATTGCAGGCAGAACACGAGGACATGGAGCAAGGAACCATACAGGGGGATTACACTCAGCCCAGCCTCATGTCTTCTCAATGTGGATTGGTAGCCAATGAGGAGGAGGAGAAACAGGAGCTACTTTCATACGCAGTAGACAGTACCACAAGCACAGCTGTCATACTGTCTGTTCAGCGTGGATGGCCTGAGGATAGGAAGGAGAAGGATGAGGAGGAGGAGGACAGCATGGCCAGCCATCCTGTTGGTGAGGACACGGATGTCTTGCCTGTTAGCAGTCTGGCACGCATGGCTGACTTTATGTTGCGATGCGTTTCCCGTGACCCTCGCATCACGCTCATCATGCTTCCTTTGAGGTGCACTCTGTGCGCATCTACTCCCCCTCCAACCTCCAAATGGCTATCATTTACCACCCCCCAGGCCCAGCCACCACCTTCTTTGACCACTTCACCACCTGGCCACTTCATTTCCTTTTAGCGGACATCCCTACTATCATCATGGGCGACTTCAACATCCCCATTGACACTTCCCTCTCAGCTGCCACTAAACTTCTATCTCTCACTTCCTCCTTCGGCCTCACTCAATGGTCTTCTACAGCCACCCACAAAGATGGTCACACACTGGACTTCATCTTCATCCGCCTCTGCTCCCTATCTAACCTCTCTGACCACAACTGTTGTGAATTCTGTTCTCGGGCTCCCTCCTGTGGTCATGAGCGGTACTGTGTGAGTTTGTTCTAGGGCTCCCTCTGGTGGCCTTTAGCGATATGGCTGGTCTTGGCTGGGCTCTGCTGATTCATTTCCTGCTATGTTGGGCCTATTTATTTCACCTGGCCCTTCATTTGTTGCCTGCTGTCGGTGTATTCAGTCCTTTTTCTAGTTCTCCTGAATATTCCTTGTGACCAGTCTCCTGCTGGAGAAGCTAAGTTTGTTTGCTCATTATTTCCTTGAAAACGTTTCTCAGTATATAATGAGTTCAGTCCAGCTTGCTTTTATGTGATTTTTTGCTGGCTGGTTAGTTCTGGGGTGCATAGTGCGCCCCTCACATCGTGAGTCGGTGTGGGGGTTCTTGCATTCTCTGCGTGGTTTATTTTTGATAGTTTTTGTACTGACTGCACAGACTCCTATCTATTTTCTGTCTATCTAGTATTAGCGGGCCTCATTTGCTTAACCTGTTTCATTCCTATGTTTGTCTTTTCCCCTTAACTCACCGTTATTATTTGTGGGGGCTATCTATAACTTTGGGGTTATTTCTCTGAGGCAAGTGAGGTCTTTGCTTTCTCTCTAGGGGTAGTCAGTTTCTCGGGCTGTGAACGTGGCGTCTAGGATTTTAGGAACGCTCCACGGCTGCCTTTAGTGTGTGTGAATAGGATCAGAATTGCGGTCAGTATAGCTGCCACATCCCCAGAACTTGTCCTATATTCTGGTCATATGTGTCAGGTCAGTTTTGAGGTCCTACCACCGGACCATAACAGTACAGCAGGCCACAAAGTGTTAATGCAGCAGAAGAGGGAGAAGAGAAATCCTGAAGTCATTTTTTTTTTTTTCTGCACTGTGTTTAGCCTCTCCCCTCCCCTTAATCTTTGGGTGGTTCTGAATTTAGTTGCAGATATGGACATTCAGAGTCTGTCTTCTAGTGTGGATCATCTCACTGCAAGGGTGCAGGGCATTCAGGATTATGTAGTCCGCAGTCCTATTTCAGAGCCTAAAATACCAATTCCTGAACTGTTCTCCGGAGACAGATCTAGGTTTTTGAACTTTAAGAATAATTGTAAGTTATTCCTTTCTCTGAGACCTCGCTCCTCTGGTGATTCTGTTCAGCAAGTTAAAATTATTATCTCTTTGTTACGTAGCGACTAGCGACTAGTGTTTGATACTTGTGGGTATCGGAATTCCGATGCCGAGATCCGATACTTTTGTGGTATCGGGTATCGGTATCGAAACAACATTAATGTAAAAATGTGTAAAAGAGAGAATCAAAATAAAAAATATTGCTATACTCACCTCTCCGACGCAGCCTGCACCTTACCGAGGGAAGCGGCAGCGTTCTTTGTTTAAAATTCGCGCTTTTCTTTCCTTACGTGAAGTCCCGGCTTGTGATTGGTCGCGTGCCGCCCATGTGGCGGCGACGCAACCAATCACAGCAAGCCGTGACGTAATTTCAGGTCATTCAGTATTTTAAAAATACGCTCCGGCTTTGTGATTGGTTGCGTCGAAGTCACATGGGCGACGCAACCAATCACAGCAAGCCGTGACGTAATTTCAGGTCCTTAAGGATTTTAAAATTACGTCCCGGCTTTATGATTGGTTGCGTTGCAGTCACATGGGCGACGCAACCAATCACAAGCCGTGACGTCACGGGAGGCTGGACACGCGCGCATTTTAAAATGCGCGCGTGTCCAGCCTCCCGGCTTGTGATTGGTTGACCGCGCCGCAACCAATCACAAGCCGGGACGTCACGGGAGGCTGGACACGCGCGCATTTTAAAATGCGCGCGTGTCCAGCCTCCCGGCTTGTGATTGGTTGACCGCGCCGCAACCAATCACAAGCCGGGACGTCACGGGAGGCTGGACACGCGCGCATTTTAAAATGCGCGCGTGTCCAGCCTCCCGTGACGTCACGGCTTGTGATTGGTTGCGTCGCCCATGTGACTGCGACGCAACCAATCACAAAGCCGGGACGTAATTTTAAAATCCTTAAGGACCTGAAATTACGTCACGGCTTGCTGTGATTGGTTGCGTCGCCCATGTGACTGCGACGCAACCAATCACAAAGCCGGAGCGTAATTTTAAAATACTGAATGACCTGAAATTACGTCACGGCTTGCTGTGATTGGTTGCGTCGCCGCCACATGGGCGGCACGCGACCAATCACAAGCCGGGACTTCACGTAAGGAAAGAAAAGCGCGAATTTTAAGCAAACAACGCTGCCGGTTCCCTCGCTGAGGTTCAGGCTGCGTCGGAGAGGTGAGTATAGCAATATTTTTTATTTTAATTCTTTCTTTTACACATTAATATGGATCCCAGGGCCTGAAGGAGAGTTTCCTCTCCTTCAGACCCTGAGAACCATCAGGAATACCGTCCGATACTTGAGTCCCATTGACTTGTATTGGTATCGGGTATCGGTATCGGATTGGATCCGATACTTTGCCGGTATCGGCCGATACTTTCCGATACCGATACTTTCAAGTATCGGACGGTATCGCTCAACACTAGTAGCGACCCTCAAGATTGGGCATTCTCTCTGGCGCCAGGAGATCCTGCATTGCTAAATGTGGATGCGTTTTTTCTGGCGCTTGGAGTACTTTATGAGGAACCAAATCTGGTAGACCAAGCAGAGAAGGTTTTGCTGGCTCTCTCTCAGGGTCAAGATGAAGCAGAGGTTTACTGTCAGAAGTTTAGGAAGTGGTCTGTGCTCACTCAATGGAATGAGTGCGCCCTGGCGGCGATTTTCAGAAAGGGTCTGTCTGAAGCCCTTAAAGATGTTATGGTGGGGTTCCCCACGCCTGCGGGTCTGAATGAGTCAATGTCTTTGGCCATTCAGATTGATTGGCGTTTGCGTGAACGCAAACCTGTGCACCATCTGGCGGAATTTTCTGAGCAGAGACCTGAACCAATGCAATGCGACAGGATTCTGACCAGAGTTGAACGGCAAAACCACAGACGTCAGAATGGGTTGTGCTTTTACTGTGGTGATTCTGCTCATGTTATCTCAGAGTGTTCTAAGCGCACAAAAAGGTTCACCAAGTCTGTCACCATTGGTACTGTACAACCTAAATTCATTTTGTCTGTTACTTTGATTTGCTCTCTGTCATCCTACTCAGTTATGGCTTTTGTGGATTCAGGTGCCACCCTGAATTTGATGGATTTGTCATTTGCCAGGCGCTGTGGTTTTATCTTGGAGCCTTTACAATTTCCTATTCCACTAAAGGGAATTGATGCTACGCCATTGGCCAAGAATAAACCTCAGTACTGGACTCAAGTGACCATGTGCATGGCTCCTGCACATCAGGAGGTGATTCACTTTCTTGTGCTACATAATTTGCATGATGTTGTCGTGTTGGGTCTGCCATGGTTGCAGGATCATAATCCAGTCCTGGATTGGAAAGCAATGTCTGTGTCAAGTTGGGGTTGCCAGGGAATTCATGGCGATGCCCCTTTGGTGTCAATTGCTTCTTCTACTCCTTCTGAAGTCCCTGAATTTTTGTCGGACTACCAGGATGTATTTGATGAGCCCAAATCCAGTGCCCTACCTCCTCATAGGGATTGTGATTGTGCCATAAATCTGATTCCTGGTAGTAAGTTCCCTAAGGGACGACTTTTTAATTTATCTGTACCTGAACATGCCGCTATGCGGAGTTATATAAAGGAGACCTTGGAGAAGGGGCACATTCGCCCGTCCTCGTCCCCTTTGGGTGCGGGGTTCTTTTTTGTGGCCAAGAAGGATGGTTCTCTGAGACCCTGTATAGATTATCGCCTTCTAAATAACATCACTGTCAAGTTTCAGTACCCCTTGCCACTGTTGTCCGATCTGTTTGCCCGGATTAGGGGGGCCAGTTGGTTCACCAAGATAGATCTTCGTGGAGCGTATAATCTTGTGTGCGTAAAGCAGGGCGATGAATGGAAAACCGCATTTAATACGCCCGAAGGCCATTTTGAGTACCTGGTGATGCCTTTCGGGCTTTCTAATGCCCCCTCTGTGTTTCAGTCCTTCATGCACGACATCTTCCGAAAGTATCTGGATAGATTTATGATTGTGTACCTGGATGATATTTTGGTCTTTTCTGATGATTGGGAGTCTCATGTGAAGCAGGTCAGGATGGTATTTCAGGTCCTGCGTGCCAATGCCTTGTTTGTGAAGGGCTCTAAATGTCTCTTCGGAGTCCAGAAGATTTCCTTTTTGGGCTTTATTTTTTCTCCTTCTACTATTGAGATGGATCCAGTCAAGGTCCAGGCTATTCATGACTGGACTCAACCTACATCTGTGAAGAGTCTTCAGAAGTTCTTGGGTTTTGCTAATTTTTACCGTTGCTTCATCACTAATTTTTCTAGCGTGGTTAAGCCTTTGACGGATGTGACCAAGAAGGGTTCTGATGTGACGAATTGGACTCCTGCGGCCGTGGAGGCCTTTCAGGAGCTGAAACGTCGGTTTTCTTCGGCTCCTGTCTTGCGCCAGCCCAATGTCTCTCTTCCCTTTCAGGTCGAGGTTGATGCTTCTGAGATTGGAGCAGGGGCTGTCTTGTCGCAGAGAAGTTCTGATGGCTCTGTGATGAGACCATGTGCTTTCTTTTCAAGAAAGTTTTCGCCTGCCGAGCGGAATTATGATGTTGGTAATCGTGAGTTGTTGGCAATGAAGTGGGCATTTGAGGAGTGGCGACATTGGCTTGAGGGAGCCAAGCATCGTGTGGTGGTCTTGACTGATCACAAGAATTTGACTTATCTCGAGTCTGCCAAACAGTTGAATCCGAGACAGGCTCGATGGTCGCTGTTTTTCTCTCGTTTCGATTTTGTGGTTTCTTATCTTCCGGGTTCGAAAAACGTGAAGGCTGATGCCCTTTCTAGGAGTTTTGTGCCTGACTCCCCGGAAGTTTCTGAACCTACTGGTGTCCTCAAAGAGGGGGTGATTTTGTCTGCCATCTCTCCTGATCTGCGACGGGTGTTGCAGGAGTTTCAGGCCAATAGACCTGACTGTTGTCCACCGGAGAGATTGTTTGTTCCGGACAAATGGACCAGTAGAGTTATTTCCGAGGTTCATTCTTCGGTGTTGGCAGGTCATCCTGGGATTTTTGGTACCAGGGATTTGGTGGCGAGGTCCTTTTGGTGGCCTTCCTTGTCGCGGGATGTGCGTTCCTTTGTGCAGTCCTGTGGGATTTGTGCTCGGGCCAAGCCTTGCTGTTCTCGTGCCAGTGGATTGCTTTTGCCCTTGCCTGTGCCGAAGAGGCCTTGGATGCATATTTCCATGGATTTTATTTCGGATCTCCCTGTCTCTCAGAGGATGTCTGTCATCTGGGTGGTTTGTGATCATTTTTCTAAAATGGTCCATTTGGTACCCTTGCCTAAGCTGCCTTCCTCCTCCGATTTGGTGCCACTGTTTTTTCAGAATGTGGTTCGTTTACATGGTATTCCGGAGAACATTGTGTCTGACAGAGGATCCCAGTTTGTGTCCAGATTTTGGCGGTCCTTTTGTGCTAAGATGGGCATTGAATTGTCTTTTTCGTCGGCCTTCCATCCTCAGACGAATGGCCAAACTGAACGAACTAATCAGACCTTGGAAACTTATTTGAGATGTTTTATTTCTGCTGATCAGGATGATTGGGTGACTTTTTTGCCATTGGCTGAGTTCGCCCTCAATAATCGGGCTAGTTCTGCTACTTTGGTTTCTCCGTTCTTTTGCAATTCTGGTTTTCATCCTCGTTTTTCCTCGGGTCAGGTTGAGCCCTCTGACTGTCCTGGGGTGGATTCTGTGGTGGATAGGTTGCAGCAGATTTGGAACCACGTAGTGGACAATTTGACGTTATCACAGGAGAAGGCTCAGCGCTTTGCTAACCGCCGTCGCTGTGTGGGTCCCCGACTTCGCGTGGGGGATTTGGTATGGTTGTCTTCTCGTTTTGTTCCGATGAAGGTTTCCTCTCCTAAGTTCAAGCCTCGTTTCATCGGTCCTTATAAGATTTTAGAAATCCTCAACCCTGTGTCATTTCGTTTGGACCTCCCAACATCGTTTGCCATTCATAATGTGTTCCATAAGTCATTGTTGCGGAGATACGTGGTGCCTGTGGTCCCTTCTGTTGATCCTCCTGCTCCGGTCTTGGTTGAGGGGGAGTTGGAGTACGTGGTGGAGAAGATCTTGGATTCTCGTGTTTCGAGACGGAAGCTTCAGTACTTGTTAAACGGAAGGGCTATGGTCAGGAGGATAATCCCTGGGTTGTCGCCTCCGATGTCCATGCGGCCGATTTGGTTCGTGCCTTTCATTCGGCTCACCCTGATCGGCCTGGGAGCTCTGGTCAGGGTTCGGTGACCCCTTCTCAAGGGGGGGTACTGTTGTGAATTCCGTTCTTGGGCTCCCTCCTGTGGTCATGAGCGGTACTGTGTGAGTTTGTTCTAGGGCTCCCTCTGGTGGCCTTTAGCGATATGGCTGGTCTTGGCTGGGCTCTGCTGATTCATTTCCTGCTATGTTGGGCCTATTTAATTCACCTGGCCCTTCATTTGTTGCCTGCTGTCGGTGTATTCAGTCCTGTTTCTAGTTCTCCAGAATATTCCTTGTGACCAGTCTCCTGCTGGAGAAGCTAAGTTTGTTTGCTCATTATTTCCTTGAAAACGTTTCTCAGTATATAATGAGTTCAGTCCAGCTTGCTTTTATGTGATTTTTTGCTGGCTGGTTAGTTCTGGGGTGCAGAGTGCGCCCCTCACATCGTGAGTCGGTGTGGGGGTTCTTGCATTCTCTGCGTGGTTTATTTTTGATAGTTTTTGTACTGACCGCACAGACTCATATCTATTTTCTGTCTATCTAGTATTAGCGGGCCTCATTTGCTTAACCTGTTTCATTTCTATGTTTGTCTTTTCCCCTTAACTCACCGTTATTATTTGTGGGGGCTATCTATAACTTTGGGGTTATTTCTCTGAGGCAAGTGAGGTCTTTGCTTTCTCTCTAGGGGTAGTCAGTTTCTCAGGCTGTGAACGTGGCGTCTAGGATCACATTCAAACAGTCCCTCACTACTTTCAAGACCACACTCGCCACAGCTAAACAAACCTTCTTCTCATCTCTCATATCCTCCCTGTCTCACAACCCTAAACAGTTATTCAACACCTTCAATTCTCTCCTCCGTCCCCCAGTACCTCCTCCCTCCCCACTTATCTCAGCTGAAGACTTTGCCTCATTTTTCAAGCAGAAGATTGATAACATCAGAGACAGTTTTGGTCAACAACCCCCAGTGCCCTTCCTCCCGACTTTTCAGCCCTCCACCTCCAAAACCAACTTCTCCACCATTACAGAAGATCAACTCTCCACTCTACTCTCAAGATCGCATCTCACCACCTGTGCACTTGACCCGCTCCCATTTCACTTCATCCCAAACCTCACCACAGTCTTCATTCCAACCCTAACACATCTCTTCAACCTATCACTAACAACTGGTGTTTTCCCTTCAAGCTTTAAACATGCCTCCATCACACCTATCCTCAAAAAGCCTTCTCTTGACCCATCCTCTGTATCTAGCAATCGCCCTATATCACTTCTCCCCTATGCCTCCAAACTACTGGAACAACACGTCTGCCTTGAACTGTCCTCCCATCTCTCTTCTTGCTCCCTCTTTGACCGCTTACAATTTGGCTTCCGGTCACACCATTCCACTGAAACTGCCCTAACTAAGGTCACCAATGACCTCTTAACCGCCAAGAGCAAGCGACACTACTCTGTCCTCCTCCTCCTCGACCTGTCGGCTGCCTTTGACACAGTGGACCATTCCCTATTATTATAGACCCTCTCATCCCTTGGCATCACAGACTTGTCCCTATCCTGGATCTCATCATACCTAACAGACCAGACATTCAGCCTCTCCCACTCACACACCACCTCCTCACCTCGCCCCCTATCTGTCGGCATCCCACAAGGTTCAGTCCTAGGGCCCCCGCTCTTCTCCATTTACACCTTTGGCCTGGGACAGCTCATAGAATCTCATGGCTTTCAGTATCACCTCTATGCTGATGACACACAGATCTACATCTCTGGACCAGATATCACCTCCCTACAAACCAGAATCCCTCAATGTCTAACCGCTATTTCATCCTTCTTCTCTGCTAGATTTCGGAAACTTAACATGGACAAAACAGAATTCATCATCTTTCCCCCATCTCTCGCGACCCCCCCCAATGAACCTATCCATTACAGTAAATGGCTGCCCACTCTCCCCAGTCCCACATGCTCGCTGCCTCGGGGTAATCCTTGATGCTGATCTCTCCTTCAAACCACATATCCAAGCCCTTTACACTTCCTGCCGACTTCAACTCAAAAATATTTCACAAATCCGTACATTCCTCAACCAAGAATCTGCAAAAACCCTAGTCCATGCCCTCATCATCTCTTGCCTTGACCACTGCAACCTCCTGCTTTGTGGCCTCCCCTCTAACACTCTCGCACCCCTCTAATCTATTCTAAACTCTGCTGCCCGACTAATCCACCTGTCCCCCTGCTATTCCCCGGCCTCTCCCCTCTGTCAATCCCTTCACTGGCTCCCCATTGCCCAGAGACTCCAGTACAAAACCCTAACCATGACGTACAAAGCCATCCACAAACTGTCTCCTCCTTACATCTGTGACCTCGTCTCCCGGTACTTTCCTACACGCAACCTCCGATCCTCACAAGATCTCCTTCTCTACTCCCCTCTTATCTCCTTTTCCCACAATCGTATACAAGATTTCTCTCGCGTATCACCTCTACTCTGGAACCCTCTACCACAACACATCAGACTCTCGCCTACCATCGAAACCTTCAAAAAGAGCCTGAAGACCCACCTCTTCCGACAAGCCTACAACCTGCAGTAACCACTGATCGACCAAACCGCTGCATGACCAGCTCTATCCTCGCCTACTGTATTCTCACCCATCCCTTGTAGATTGTGAGCCTTCGCGGGCAGGGTCCTCTCTCGTCTTGTACCAGATATGACTTGTATTGTGTTAAGATTATTGTACTTGTTTTTATTATGTATACCCCTCCTTACATGTAAAGTGCCATGGAGTAAATGGCGCTATAACAATAAATAATAATAATTATCATAAAAATTTTGGGTGACACTCATTACTGGTTGGTGACACTCCTAGACCCACGCTACTAGGAGAACTTTCAATCTCTTCTGCCAGAGGCAGAGAGGTGTACTAAAATGTTACAGTACCAGAGGGCCCTTGTAGCTGAATTACTTAGAAAATTCCCATGTGAGAACGCTGACAGCAGATGTCAGAGTTTTTTGTACAACCAAGGAGTCCAAGCGAGAGAGACAGAAGTGCAATCCAGCTCAGGCAGGGGAACAATGGCAAAGTTCTGGGACAGTTTTCTCAGACCCTCCCATCATGATGGCTCAGAGGCAAGGGGTGCTGTCACAAGAAGTACAATGTTTGGGAAGATGGTGAGGGAGTACCAAACGTCCTCCGTGATTCCTCTGTGCCTTTTAATTATTGGGTATCCAAGTTGGACACGTGACATGAACTGGCTCTCTATGCCTTGGAGATCCTGGGTTGCCCTGATGCTAGCGTTCTGTCAGAGCGGCTTTTTAGTGCCACTGGTGGAATTATAACAGATAAATGCATCCGCCTGCCAACTGAAAATGCTGAACAAGGGCTGGATTGAGAAAGACTTCTGTACACCACCAAGTGAAAACAGCGAATCATAACCTCCAATACATTCTCTGTTTTGGGGAGGTGTATTCTCATGCACCTCTTCACAACCACACATGGGTATTCGCTTCCAGATTTGGACTGTTTGTTCTTATCCTCATCCTCATCATATAGAACTACTTGATGACCAGGGTGAATGTGCTCTGTACTGTTATAGGCTGGTGAATTTCGGGCAAGGGGGCTGTGATGGCACTATTTTATTTAGTAAAAAAGGACCCCACATTGGGGAATTGGGCATTACATTACATTGGGCCTACTTCTTAACTCTGTCTCCTGCAATGTCTCCTGTAACTGCCACTAGATCACCAGGGTTAACGAGCTCTGTCCTGTTATAGGCCACTGAATTTTGGGCAAGGGGTTGTGATGGCACTAGTTTATTTATTAAAAAAGGACCCCCCATTGGTGAATTGTTTGTCAGCTCCCTACTTCTTAACTCTGTCTACTGCAATGCGTCCTTTAACTGCCACTAGATGACCAGGTGAACGTGCACTGTACAGTAAATGTTGGGCAAGGGGGCTGTGATGGCATTATTTTATTTAGTAAAAAAAGGACCCCACATTGGGGAATAGGACATTACATTACATTGGGCCTACTTCTTAACTCTGTCTCCTGCAATGTGTCCTTTAACTGCCACTAGATCACAAGGGTGAACGTGCTCTGTACGGTGAATTTTGTTCAAGGGGGCTGTGATGGCACTATTTTACTTAGTGAAAAAGAACCCCACATTGGGAAATTGGGCATTACATTTCATTGGGCCTACTTCATAACTCTGTCTCCTGCAATGTCTCCTTCAACTGCCACTATATCACCAGGGTTAACGTGCTCTGTACTGTTATAGGCTACTGAATTTTGGGCAAGGGCATGATAGGGTTGGCTGAATGCACAGAGTATGTATTAATAGGTGCGTTCACAACCGGGGTCCACCGTGCAGGAGAGGAACCTGCTGCTGACAAATGGCATCGCTATATGGCATTATAAGCAAAATATGTTAACTCCACAAATTCACTAGAAACAAGATGACGTGCCCTGTTAACCTCACAGAGGTACACAACTACCAAACAGAGCAAAATGTGGTCATGCAGGCAGAGAAACAGGCAAACAACTCCTCACCGGAGGTGCCGGTATTCTAAGGGCTTATTTCAGCAAAACCCTAACCACATCCAGACATGACCACACTGGACCAGAGCTCATAGACTTTGGTTTGATACTAGCGCATGGCCGTGCGGCCATGCGAACCTTTTATAGCTGCAACAGACAAGGACCTTCCACGTGGTCCAATAGGAGCTGCTACAGGGCTTGAGCGTGTGACCCCCGACCTCAAATGAGAGGTCTTCCCGTGGGCATACTCAGTGTGTGTGCAAAGCAGGTCCCAGAAAAGCCTGCACACCACTGACCAGTGCTGGCTACTAAAGCAGAACCTGGAAAGGCAGCAGTAACCCTTTGCACAGTATCAGGCTGAGCGAGATGCTGGGACCAACGTCTCCGCAGAGCAGGCTCCACTGCGGCTGAAGCAGAATGGGAGACTGCAGCAGACATGGCTTGAGATTCCCCCTGTGCAGTGGTGGGAACTCGACACCTAACATTACCCCCCTCCTAGGGCTTCCCCCCTCCTTGGGCCTCGCTATGCTCAAAGGCTGCAATGAGCAGCGGAGCCTCAATGTGCTCCACAGGTTCCCAGGTTCTTTCCTCTGGGCCGTGACCCTTCCAGTCCACCAGATAATATTTCTTGCCACGTACCACCTTGCACCCCACGATAGAATTTACCTCAAACTCATCCATGGATGAACCCGATGTCCTGGCAGATGAATCGGAAAACCCGGACAAATAGATGGGCTTTAAAAGGGAAACGTGAATGGTGTTGGTGATACCAAGCGTGGAGGAATAGCCAAACGGTAGATTACATGGTTGACCTGTTCCAAAACCTTGAAAGGGCCTATGTAGCGAGGCGCAAACTTAGTGGACTCAACTCGCAGCCTGATGTTATGGGTGGAGAGCCACACTAAGTCGCCAGGAGCAAAGGTCGGAGCGGGGCGCCGGTGTGCATCAGCAGAAACCCTCAATCTCTCCTTGGAGGTCCGGATGGTATCCTGTGGGCAGTCCCAAATGTCACGTGCCTCCACCACCCAGTCTGCCACCCTAGAATCGGTGGATGACACGGGCATGGGCACAGGAACACGCAGATGCTGGCCGTAATTAAGGAGAAAAGGAGTCTGCCCGGTAGAGTCGGCTATGGCGTTGTTCAAAGCAAATTCCACCCAAGGTAGCAAAGATGCCCAGTAGTGTTGAGCGATACCGTCCGATACTTGAAAGTATCGGTATCGGAAAGTATCGGCCGATACCGGCAAAGTATCGGATCTGATCCGATACCGATACCCGATACCAATACAAGTCAATGGGACTCAAGTATCGGAAGGTATCCCTGATGGTTCCCAGGGTCTGAAGGAGAGGAAACTCTCCTTCAGACCCTGGGATCCATATTAATGTGTAAAATAAAGAATTAAAATAAAAAATATTGATATACTCACCTCTCCGACGCAGCCTGGACCTTACCGCTGTGAACCGGCAGCCTTCTTTGCTTAACATGAGCGCATTCAGCAACTTCCATGACGTCATGGCTTCTGATTGGTTGCGTGCCGCTCATGTGACCGGCACGCGACCAATCAGAAGCCGTGACATTATCCCTCAGGTCCTAAATTCCTAGAATGGGAATTTAGGACCTGAGGAATGACGTCGCGGCTTGTGATTGGTCGCGTGGCGGTCACATGCGCGGCACGCGACCAATCAGAAGCCGTGACGTCATGGAAGGTGCTGAACGCGCTCATTTTAAACAAAGAAGGCTGCCGGTTACCAGCGGTGATGTCCAGGGGCCTCCGGACAGGTGAGTATATCAATATTTTTTATTTTAATTCTTTATTTTACACATTCATATGGATCCCAGGGCCTGAAAGAGAGTTTCCTCTCCTTCAGACCCTGGGAACCATACACTGGAAACTTCCGATTCCGATTCCCGATACCACAAAAGTATCGGATCTCGGTATCGGAATTCCGATACCGCAAGTATCGGCCGATACCCGATTCTTGCGGTATCGGAATGCTCAACACTAATGCCCAGTCATTCTGCCTGGCGGAGACAAAATGTCATAAGCATGTGACCAGAGTCTGGTTGGCCCTCTCCACCAACCCATTCGTCTCAGGATGGTATACAGAAGAGAGATTCAGCTCAATGCTGAGTAAGCGACAGAGTTCTCTCCAGAACCAAGACGCAAACTGAGGACCCCGGTCACTGACAATTTTGTCAGGCATAGCATGTAAATGGAAAACATGTTTGACGAACAACGCCGCTAAAGCCCATACAGAAGGTAACTGTGGAAACAGAACCAAGTGCACCATCTTAGAAAAATGGTCGGTGACATCCCAGATAACTGTACAGCTACGAGACTTGGGTAAGCCTACCATGAAGTCTATCCAGACCATCTCCCAGGGCCTGTCTGCCACTGACAGTGGGTAAAGTTGCCCAGCAGGCCGTTGCCAAGAAGACCAATCCTTGGAGCAGGAGACACACGCCCGAATATAGTACCCAACATCATGGGCCATATGCAGCCACCAGTACGTCCTCGCCAAGAGCTCAGATGTCCTCTTGGTCCCAAAATGTCCACCCACCCTGGACGAGTGAGCCCAAGAGAGAACCTCCGGTTGCAAATTAGATGGAACGAAAGTCTTGCCTGGGGGCACAGACTCTAGCGAAAACAGAGCCACAGTTCTCATGCTCTCTGAAGGGACAATAAGCCGAGGCTCCTCCTCCTCCTCTGATGACACTACAGAGCGAGAGAGAGCGTAGGCATGAACGTTCTTCTCCCTGGAAAGAAACTGGAGGGTGAAATGGAACCGGGAGAAGAACAGGGACCATCTAGACTGGTGAGAATTTAGCCGCTGGGCAGTATGTAAATACACCAAGTTCTTGTGGTCTGTGAACACCTGGAAGGGAAAGTGAGCTCCCTCCAGGAGGTATCTCCACTCTGAGAAAGCCAACTTCATAGCTAGCAACTCCCAGTCCCCGATGGAATAATTCCTCTCCGTTGGTGAAAAGGTTTTGGAGAAGAAGAAGCAAGGACGCTTCCGACCTTGAGCATCCTTTTGGAAGAGGACTGCTCCAGCACCAACGGATGAGGCATCCACCTTCATAATAAATTGCTTATCTACATCGGGGCAATGTAGGATG
Organism: Ranitomeya variabilis; assembly: GCF_051348905.1. Lineage (NCBI taxonomy): Eukaryota > Metazoa > Chordata > Amphibia > Anura > Dendrobatidae > Ranitomeya > Ranitomeya variabilis. Next base: position 466,424,571 of record NC_135237.1, on the reverse strand, counting down.
GGAGCGCTAGCAAAGTGTGACTTAATCAAAAGAAAGGCCTTGGAGACCTCCTCTGACCACAACTATGGATTTGTTCCCTTCTTGGTGATGGCGACCAAGGGAGCTACCAAAGTTGAGAAGTGGGGAATGAACTGGCGATAGTAATTAATGAACCCCATAAAGTGCTGCACCGCTTTGAGAGAATGGGGTTCCTGCCAGCCCATCACAGCCAATCCCTGGGCAGAGATGATATAGCCAAGGAAAGGCAAGGACTCCTGCTCAACTCTGTCTCCTGCAATGTCTCCTTTAACTGCCACTAGATCACCAGGGTGAACGTGCTATGCACTGTTATAGGCCACTGAATTTTGGGCAAGGGGTTTTGATGGCACTAGTTTATTATTTTTAAAAAGGACCCCAAATTGGGGAATTGTTTGTCAGCTCCCTACTTCTTAACTTGGCCTACTGCAATGTGTCCTTTAACTGCCACTATAGATGAACAGGGTGAACTTGCTCTGTATGGTGTATTTTGGGCAAGGGGACTGTGATGGCACTATTTTATTTATTAAAAAAAGGACCCCACATTGTGGAATTGGGGATTACATTACATTGGGCCTACTTCTAAACTATGTCTCATGCAATGTTTCCTTTATCTGCCACTAGATCACCAGGGTGAACGTGCTCTGTACAGTGAATTTTGGGCAAAGGGGCTAGGATGGCACTATTTTATTTAGTACAAAAAAGGACCCCACATTGGGGAATTGGGCATTACATTACATTGGGCTTACTTCTTAACTCTGTCTCCTGCAATATGTCCTTTAACTGCCACTAGATCACCAGGGTGAACGTGCTCTGTACTGTGAATTTTGAGCAAGGGGGCTGTGATGGCACTATTTATTTAGTAAAAAAGGACCCCACATTGGGGAATTGGGCATTACATTACATTGGGCCTACTCCTTAACTCTGTCTCCTGCAATGTGTCCTTTAACTGCCACTAGATCACCAGGGTGAACGTGCTCTGTACTATGATATTTGGGCAAGGGGGCTGTGATGGCACTATTTTATTTAGTAAAAAAATGGACCCCACATTGGGGAATTGGGCATTACATTTCATTGTTTCTTCTTCTTAACTCTGTCTCCTGCATTGTCTCCTTTAACTGCTGGTAGATCACCAGGGTTAACATGCTTTGCACTGTTATAGGCCACTGAATTTTGGGCAAGGGGTTTTGATGGCATTAGCTTATTTTTTTTAAAAAGGACCCCCCATTGGGGAACTGTTTGTCAGCTCCTTACTTCTTAACTCAGCCGACTGCAATGTGTTCTTTAACTGCCACTAGATGAACAGGGTGAACGTGCTCTGTACGGTAAATTTTGGTCAATGGGGCTGTGATGGCACTATTTTATTTAGTTAAAAAAGGACCCTACATTGGGGAATTGGGCATTAAATTACATTGGGCCTACTTCTTAACTCTGTCTCCTGCAATGTGTCCTTTAACTGCCACTAGATCACCAGGGTGAACGTGCTTTGTGCAGTGAATTTTGTGGGCAAGGGGGCTGTGATGGCACTATTTTGTTTAGTAAAAAAGGACCCCACATTGGGAAATTGGGCATTACATTGGGCCTATTTCTTAACTCTGTCTCCTGCAATGTGTCCTTTAACTGCCACTAGATCACTAGGGTGAACGTGCACTGTACGGTGAATTTTGGGCAAGGGGGCTGGGATGGCACTATTTTATTTAGTAAAAGAGGATGCCACATTAGGGAATTGGTTGTCAGCTCATGCCCTCCATTACAAGTCTCAGAGACCCACACCCCTACATTGGGCTTGCTTCTGAACTCTGTTTCCTGCAATGTCTCTTCCTTATCTCCAACGACATGATCTGGGTGAACGTGTTCTGTAACTTTGTAGGTCCCAAAATTTTGAGCAAGGGGGGCTGTGATGGCAATAGTATATTTTTAAAAAAGGTACTCCCATTGGTGAAACCACATCTTTGTTGGCAAAGACTTCATAACGTTCATGTACCTTATAGAACTCACTTGGAAAGCTCCTTTTTGTGTTGCTTGGTTGCTCACATTGGACACAATACACTTCATATAAATTTGATAAAGCAATGCTGTTAGTTTGGCTCAGTAGTTCATTACAAATATTTCTTTGTCGACTATATTAGTTTCTCTCCTTGAGAGCCATAACTTTGGCTGCCTCAAATGTACAAATGGTGAACATACAATTGGCAATTTGGAATCCAGATTAAAATACTGTATACCGAATGCATTCAGACAATCACATAGCTGCATTTCTTGTAAAACATTTACAGATGTGACAGACAATAGTGACACAATCTTGAGAAATGTTTGTTTATTCACATCACAAACAGTTCTAAGCCTCTATATGTTTGCTGTTTGTTATTGTAAAGCATTAAGGTTTACAGAAACTCTGCCTGTTGTGTTTTGATCTAAATCCTTGTGGCTTTTGTTTTCTAGGGTTTATGGCCCCTCATCTGATAACTCCATGATATCTCAGTTTCATACAACCTTGAAAGCTGGCCACTTGTAGGGCTGGGTGAAACTAGAGTTACTATATAGTGTAAATCACTATATAAGACCAGAGAAACATGACTAAGACAGATGCCAAAACTGGGGTACCTGTACATGTACAGTGTGCTGATGACTGCATAATTGGGGACGCCCATGCAGTGTAGGTAATCTCCCAGGGGTTCTCTGATTGGTGTTGCTTCTCTGATATTCCAGATGGTTGATGTTTACAAGCCTCTTGTGGATGATGGAAGTATACTGAATGTAGTTAATCTTTATATATACGTAATCACTATATGTATTTAATCCTTATATGTACTTATCTAACCTTTGTATGTTAACATATACAAAAGTGTACGCACTCACACTATTCAATCATACAATTCCTTGAATTTTGTAGTTTACAATAAAATTGTGTTGTATTGCAAGTATTAGCCTTATTTAAAGCCGTATCTGAACCATAGTGTTAAAAACATGGCAAATAAAATTGCCAAATTCTTCTGTAAATAATTCTGAAAGCAGGGAACCATCATTCCATGAAAAAATACAAGTGGATTTTCATGGGCCCATCCAGTATGTGGGTTCCAAGGCGTAATGGGGTGCATATGACTATGCAGCAGGGCTGGCCTTGCTGCCAATGTGTAAAACAAAGGAGTACAGGAGGACAAAATGAGTATTGTGATGTGGATTTTCATGGGCCCATCCAGTATGTGGGTTCCAAGGCATAATGGGGTGCATAGGACTGACTATGCAGCAGGGCTGGCCTTGCTGCCAATGTGTAAAACAAAGGAGGACGGGAGTACAAAATGCATATTGTGAAGTGGATTTGCATGGGCCTATCCAGTATGTGGGTTCAAAAGGCTTATTGGTGTGCATATGAATTGGTAGCAGGGCAGGCCTTGAATGCAACATTTTTTCAGGAGGACCTCCTTGATATCTTATGAGAAGGGTACTGTGGTGCGTCGTAGTTCTTGGCAGCCCTTCCACTCACAGCATAGGCTACAACAGTTTAGGAGATTCACTGTTTAATAATGGCCTTTTAAGAAGATTAATGCCGCCTGATGCACCAGTAAAAATAGGCTCTGTGACTTTAAGAGTCCCTCCTTCATAAATGAAGCAAGATGGGTCTGCCTACGTGTCACACACCACATGGCCAGCTAGGATTGTTAAATGTTACAATGACATTTCCCAGTAAATGCATTTGTAGTGGCTGAAAGCAATGTTAAAGTTGAAAACCGCTTCAAAAACACTGCGTCTGAACTAAGTCTAAGTAGGGGAGGAAAGTTTTGGTCTGGGGTTAAATAGTTGGCCTTACAGGCAAGTCATTAACCTGCAAAGGATGTACCTTGACATATTTCCAAGCAAAACACGTTCTGGTTTCGCTTTTATGTGTTTTTTGTGGCACCGGAAAAAATGGCATGAATCTCGGAAAAAAATGTTTACAGCTGTGAACTAGGAGTCAGGAATGCTTCTAGGGGCGATCCCCATGATGTCCCAGTGTCGTTTGAGCAGTGTTTCCATCATTTTTAGAAGTTTTAGACCTTAAAAGGACCCCCGGGGGGATAGTGGTAAAAATAATCGGGTTTCCCATAGACTTACATTGGGCTCGTTGTTCTGGCCGAGTACATGAGTATACCAATCTACTCGACCCTAGCAATGAGCACCCGAGCATTTTAGTGCTCGCTCATCACTATTAATATTTAATTCACTTAGTGAGGCCACATCTAGACTATGGAATCCAGTTTTTGGCTCAATATTCTAAAAACAATATTGGAAAGCTAGAGTAGATTGAAAAGTTAACAGCCAGATTATTTAAGGTGATGGACGGTCTTTCCTATAATAAGAGGTTAAAAAAGTTGGGCTTGTTTAGCTTAGAAAAAAGACATCTCAGCGGCATTATTATTTCTGTACATAAATGTATATGCGGTTAAAACAAAGGACTGGTGCTTGATTTATTTCTTCAAAAGACTTTAAAAAGATTGAGGTACATTCATTACATTTGAAGGAAATATGATTTTGGCATCTAAATAGGATATGATTCTTTAGAGTTAGATTGGTGAATGCCCTAACACGAGTAGTAATAGTGTCAGACACTGTATCAGCATTTTAAAAAGGCTGAATGATTTTCTAACAACAGCCCAATTCATCATTTGCAATTTTTGAAGTCACTTTTTGTTTTTCTGTTTTGTGCTATTTGCTGATTTTTTTAACAAAACCTTCACAGTAATACACTTAATTCATGGATTTAACAAGTACAAAAAAGGCTTTTTATTAACCAGTTTTTGCAACTCTTTTCCTCCAAAAGTCGCAAATCCTTTAAAATGTTATAAAAAGGAAGTTGTTGAGGAAAAATCAAAATGATTTAATTAAAAAACAACTTAAGAAAGCAAAATGTATTAAAGATAAGGCATAAATACTGAAGTCACTAAAAAGGAGAAAATTACTGCAGAAAAGTGGAGAAACAATGATGATTCGAGACTTGAGGTTATAGTAAAAAAAAAGAGAGAAATAAGGAAATAAACAAATCTTCTATGAAGAAAGTGCTTGAAAAATCTGAGGCTTCAGCTTGAGATTTTAAGGGGATTTTCTAGCTACCCTTACTACATTACACATTATAGGCCGATAAAGAAAAACAGAAAATCATTGTCTAAAATGATTTATTTTTATCTAAAATATCAATTCTATGTTTTCTCAAAAAATCACAATTGACCTCCATCATCCAGACTCTTGCATGAAAGAATTCGACCAGTAGACACCAACCCATTTCCACAATTGTTTTCTAGGACATTTTAACAAAAATATCTTTAATGTTAGACAGAAAAAAATGAAAACAATATACATGTATACTAAAATATTAATTTATTAATTAAATTAACTAACTAACTTTAATTAAATAAACACATTTCTGATGTTCCAATTTATATTCCTTATCATATACAGTATAAACAGTTTGTTGTGGATGTACAGTGGGGCAAAAAAGTATTTAGTCAGTCAGCAATAGTGCAAGTTCCACCACTTAAAAAGATGAGAGGCGTCTGTAATTTACATCATAGTTAGACCTCAACTATGGGAGACAAACTGAGAAAAAAAAATCCAGAAAATCACATTGTCTGTTTTTTTTATCATTTTATTTGCATATTATGGTGGAAAATAAGTATTTGGTCAGAAACAAAATTTCATCTCAATACTTTGTAATATATCCTTTGTTGGCAATGACAGAGGTCAAACGTTTTCTGTAAGTCTTCACAAGGTTGCCACACACTGTTGTTGGTATGTTGGCCCATTCCTCCATGCAGATCTCCTCTAGAGCAGTGATGTTTTTGGCTTTTCGCTTGGCAACATGGACTTTCAACTCCCTCCAAAGGTTTTCTATAGGGTTGAGATCTGGAGACTGGCTAGGCCACTCCAGGACCTTGAAATGCTTCTTACGAAGCCACTCCTTCGTTGCCCTGGCGGTGTGCTTTGGATCATTGTCATGTTGAAAGACCCAGCCACGTTTCATCTTCAATGCCCTTGCTGATGGAAGGAGGTTTGCACTCAAAATCTCACGATACATGGCCCCATTCATTCTTTCATGTACCCGGATCAGTCATCCTGGCCCCTTTGCAGAGAAACAGCCCCAAAGCATGATGTTTCCACCACCATGCTTTACAGTAGGTATGGTGTTTGATGGATGCAACTCAGTATTCTTTTTCCTCCAAACACGACAAGTTGTGTTTCTACCAAACAGTTCCAGTTTGGTTTCATCAGACCATAGGACATTCTCCCAAAACTCCTCTGGATCATCCAAATGCTCTCTAGCAAACTTCAGACGGGCCCGGACATGTACTGGCTTAAGCAGTGGGACACGTCTGGCACTGCAGGATCGGAGTCCATGGTGGCGTAGTGTGTTACTTATGGTAGGCCTTGTTACATTGGTCCCAGCTCTCTGTAGTTCATTCACTAGGTCCCCCCGCGTGGTTCTGGGATTTTTGCTCACCGTTCTTGTGATCATTCTGACCCCACGGGGTGGGATTTTGCGTGGAGCCCCAGATCGAGGGAGATTATCAGTGGTCTTGAATGTCTTCCATTTTCTAATTATTGCTCCCACTGTTGATTTCTTCACTCCAAGCTGGTTGGCTATTGCAGATTCAGTCTTCCCAGCCTGGTGCAGGGCTACAATTTTGTTTCTGGTGTCCTTTGACAGCTCTTTGGTCTTCACCATAGTGGAGTTTGGAGTCAGACTGTTTGAGGGTGTGCACAGGTGTCTTTTTATACTGATAACAAGTTTAAACAGGTGCCATTACTACAGGTAATGAGTGGAGGAAAGAGGAGACTCTTAAAGAAGAAGTTACAGGTCTGTGAGAGCCAGAAATCTTGATTGTTTGTTTCTGACCAAATACTTATTTTCCACCATAATATGCAAATAAAATGATAAAAAAACAGACAATGTGATTTTCTGGATTTTTTTTTCTCAGTTTGTCTCCCATAGTTGAGGTCTAACTATGATGTAAATTACAGACGCCTCTCATCTTTTTAAGTGGTGGAACTTGCACTATTGCTGACTGACTAAATACTTTTTTGCCCCACTGTACAAACATATACACTTTAGCATTCTTAGTTTCAACTTTGATTTAGTTTTTGAGAAAATACAAGGTACGAGGCCATATACCTAAAAAGTTACTTCAGGACCTGCTCACCACATAGTCCCTTGATTTAATGCTAGAAAGGTCTATACTCATCTTAGCTTTTTGGCCAGAGTAATCAAGGAGGCTAGGATCAGACAAAGAACAGTCTAAATGAAACTGCAATATGCAAAGACTACTCTCATGTCCATCTGGAGCCCTACTGTCTGACAGGTGTCAGGCTCCTCTATCCAAGGGGGCTGAATGCAGTACATTCAAAGGTTAAAGATAATCTGTCAGCATTATCAATTTTCTTAAGCCATCTATAATGTTGATAATATATTTTGGTAATTGTACATCTTTTGTAATCTTGTTTTTGTTATTTTAATAATCACTTCCATGTATTCTTTCTTTTTTTTCAGATAATTGTATTATTTAATATAACCTCTGTATTTTAATCCATTTAGTATTGCATCTTTGAATCCATTATAAAACAATATTTTTTTATGAAATGCATACACTTTATAGGCTGAATTAATAAAATAATGAAAACTTTATCTATAATATCAAGATAAAATAAAACATATATACAGTATGTATATTAATATGCAAAAACAGCAGGGAAATTATTTTCAGCAGTTTAACGAGAAAAATAATATTTAGGAGTACCAACATATATGTAACTGGATATAGCAATGAAAAGGACTTTGAGATGATGTTGTACTTGATGTAGTCATATTGCACCTAGTCAGTCAGAGCAGCCTATAAAATGATTTAAAGGTGACTAAGGTTGGTATGAACTGATTTGCACAACCTAATCCGTTGACCATATAAGTAATCTGTGGATGCTGGATGGAAGCCCTAACAATTGTCTGCTACATACCAGCATCCATGGCTCTCTTTAAATTAGCCAGTCTGGCATACACATTATCTTGTGTATGTCATGCCACAACAATCACGTTGCGCTATGCCGACTAAGCAAAAGAAGAGCCATGGATTCCAGAGGTAGAAGGCAGTTCTCAGGGCTCCTGTCCAGTGACCACTAATTATTGATGTGGTCACTAGACCAGGTCCTGCAAATTGATTAGCATCAACTCTAAAGGTTATCCCTTGACCTTAAAATATGATGGTTCCCTTCTTACTAAAAGTATATTTCCTCTAAGGCTAGGTTCAAACTAAGACAGTGTTCTCCACTGAGACCTATGTTGGGGTTCCTGTATGGTTCTCCATAAACCAAGGTTCCCATTAGAATCCCAAAAGAGTCTAAACAGTGTCACTATTCATTGAAGATAATGGAGTCCCTGTAGAGACTTCCATCCTGGCAGTATTCATGTTTTTCAAACATGCACAAAAATGTGGAAAGAGAGTTCCCTAACATTATGTCTCCTTCACAATTACTATTCCATACTGCTCCACACCCTTAGTGGGACCCAATTTTCAAGAGGTACAGTTCCTCTAAGACTAATTTCCCTCTAAATAAAGTGCTCTTCTCCACTGAACATAAAATCATGGTTTCTATAGGAATCCTCAAAAAAAACCAGGGATTCCGATGAGAATACTGACAGAACCTGAACAGAGTCATTCACTAAAATTGAAGCCAATAGAGTCACTGTTGAACTGTATGGCATCCATCATGGTGGTATTCGTCTTTTTCAGGCATGCAGAAAAAAGTGGAAAAAGTATTCCTCAACCAGTGGCTTCTCTACTATTACAATTCCATGTGACTCAGCACTCTTTTTCATATTTCAAAGTAATTACCCGAATTTCATAGGAGTGTATATATTTCTTTAGATTTCTATAGTTTCTGACATTATATACAATGCAATATGAATAATGTGAGATTTGATAGCAGGTCAATCAAAAATGTATATGGAGAAAATCTACATTTTTGCTGTGTGGAAAAATAATACAGTGATGCAGATCAACTAATTCTGTCCTACATTTCCACTGTTTAAACTTAAAATATACAGTTTTATTCCCAAATACAGCTAATTTGTAACAAACTTATGATTGACAATACATTTGGCTTCCCTATGTCTAACTTTTGCACCAGCTATTTGCTGGCTTAGTTTATGCAAATATTTTGCATGAAAAATGTTGGCACAAGACACTCCCCGGTCAAAGCCATGCATAATTATGGAGTGAGACACATTATTTTTTGTGCAAATAGAGCTAGTGCTCTGGAGCATTTATTTTTGTAAATCTCCCACCCACCACAATTTTAGAAATATTTTTTATGCCAATTCAATTAAAAGAGGTTTATGGGAAAATTAAAAGAACCTTTAAAACATATTTGAAATGTAAAAGATATCAAGCTACGCTTGTGCGACAGCATTGTAGGTTTTGATTATAGAAACCAAAAACTTTCTAAGCATAAATATTAGAGTAGATAGTATAAGTTATATAAGGATTTGTGTCAATTATTGTGGGTGGTTATTTGTGTCCACATAATATTAGTATAATAGCAGAATCTATACATAAATGTTATTATAATTTGCTACAATATGGAAGCCTCAACCTTTTTAACATGTACTTCATGAGTTTTATATTTTAGATTTTGTGGATCATCTTTAAATTTGTCCAGAATATGAAAACTATTTTGTAAAGACATAGTCTGCTGTGTTGGGAAAAAAAATGACACGGACTATAAAACTTCCAAAGGATAAAAAGGAGTTATACTATGTTTTTAACTTCAATATAGTGGGAAAAGCCCAAGCAAAAATGCAAAGAAGATATGTAAGATCATCCCAAGAAACGTCATAAATGTTTACCTAGAGCCTGTAGGGAGAGAAAGGGAGGAAGATGCAACTTTTCTCTAGTAAGTCAGTTTACAAAGTTTTATGTGTTCACATTTACTATTTACTAGTGCAAAAATATACATACTGTTTAAGGTTATGAGGTTTTAGTAGTAACAGAAGTTCTCCTCACAAAGCTGTCTTGCATGATATATTTAAATTTGATAACAAAATCCAAGGATGAGAAGTGTAGAGTATTAAATGCTGGCAATAACATATTAAGGAAAAACAAATTTGTAATCAAAGACTAATTGCATCACATTAAGAAACCTCCTTCTATCTCTGATTCATATTAAAAATGTCAAAACACAATGGAGAAGTAAGACTAAATTTAGATGAAAAGAAATTCAGAAGTGATAAAAAGAAGCATTTAATATAGAAACAGTATAATTATTCTGCCAGTGAAGCTTAGAGGCCGATCAATTCTATACTTTTACTGTATGCTTTAACTAACGCTATTTACTAAGGCAAATATATAATTTTAAACTGCCCCAGTGGATAAATACAGTTAATGAAAATAAATTTTAATAATGTTTTTATTTTTACACATTGCTAGTATTTAAGAAAAGATTATAGGAACACCTCTTCCAAATCCTTTCTCTCTTTCTTTGTACAATGACCACTTTAAATGTCACAGAGCATGTCCACATCTTTTCCCTAAGAGTCAATGAGTCATTTTCTGAATGAGGTTTGTTATTTTTAACCCCTTCACCCCCAGCCTGTTATCACCTTTCTGAATAGCCAACTTTTTCACTTCTGACCAGTGTCAATTTATGGGGTTATAACTGTGAAATGCGACAAGAAATCTCAGTGATTTTGAGACTTTTCATGTGTGTAGTAAATTTTGGTTGATATGAGTTGCGTTTGTTTGTGAAATAACGCATGAAAGAATAAAGTTACGTTAAAACCAAGCACACCATTGTTTTTCTTGTGAAATTCTCAATAAGTTTTATGTGTCATATGATCCTCTTCCCATTGGAAAAAATAAAGTTGGATCCAAAATGGCTGACTTCAAAATGGCCACCATGGTCACCACCCATCTTGAAAAGTTTCCCTCCTCCCATATACTAATGTGCCACAAACAGGAAGTTGATATCACCAAGCATTCCCATTTTATTTAGGTGTATCCATATAAAGCGCCCACCCTGTATATTATAGATAAAATAATTGTTTTTGCATTGCATAGTCTGATAGCTTTAGATTTTTTATTTCTCCACTGATGGAGCTGTGTTACAGCTGGATGGCATTTACAGCAATACCATTTTAATTTCCATTCAACATTTTGATTGCATTGTATTTCAATTTACATTCGGAAGTATGATGAAAAAGCATAGTTTTTTGCAATGTTTTTTATTTTATTTTCGATGTTTGCTGAATGGATTAACTAATGTAACAGTTTTATAGGTTGGGTCGATATCAAATATGTGTTGTTTATTTAATTTTCACACTAGACCTCAAGCAGCTTGGATTGTGGCCTCTCCACTCTTCTTCCAGATTCTGGGACCTTGATTTCCAAATGAAATGCAAAATTTACTTTCATCTGAAAACAACACCTTGAACCATTGAGCAACAGTCCAGTTCATTTTCTCCTTGGCCCATGTAAGATGCTTCTGGCATTGTCTATTGGTCATGAGTGGCTTAACACAAGGAATGCGACACTTGTAGCCTATGTCCTGGATACTTCTGTGTGTGGTGGCTATTGAAATAATGACTCCATCAGTAGTCCACTCCTTGTGAATCTCCACCAAATTTTTGAATGGCCTTTTCTTAGCAATCCTTTCAAGGCTGCAATGATCCCGCTTGTTTGTGCACCTATTTCTACCCCACTTTTTCCTTCCACTCAGCTTTCCATAAATATGCTTGGATACAGCACTATGTGAACAGCCAGCTTCTTTAGCAATGACCTTTTGTGGCTGACCCTCCTTGTGGAGTGTGTCAATGACTGCCTTCTGGACATCTGTCAAGTCTTCCCCGTGATTGTGGAGCTTACTGAAACAGACTAAGGCACCTTTTTAAATGCTTAGGAAGCTTTTGTAGTTTTTTTTTTTTGCTAATTATTCTAATTTACTGAGATAATGATTTTTGGGTTTTCATTGGCTGTAAGCCATAATCATCAACATTAACAGAAATAAATACTTGAAATAGATCACTCTGGTTGATCTCATCTCCATTCTTTATGTCAATACTGAATGAAGGACACCTGTTAAGTATAAAAAGAGGTTGCATGCCTCTATAGAGATAAACAGAGACTGAGAGAGAGCCAGAGATTCCACCAAAACATCCACACATCCAGGGGACCCTACAGGACTGCTGCCAATACATCATGGCTCCATCACGAGGGACACAGATCTATCATTCTGCAGGAAACAACCTAGGGGAACTCGGCCCTGGTTGGAAGAATACTGATCTGCTCCTTTGACCATTGCTGAACCATGGATACGTTTGGAAAAAGCCAGGAATGGGACCCGCCAGTCACTTGGCTCCATGGAGATGTTTGGAGAAACCAGGTTGTGACCCTCAGGTCAACTGGCCTTGTACTTCAAAAGACTGTCATCTTTCTAAGCTTGGCATTACCTCCTCTCTGCATGTGTGCCACAGGTGGGGAAATCGACCCAGGAAGATGATGCCAGGTTTTGACCCTCGGCTCAACTGGCCTTTTACCTGAATGGATTGTCATCTTCTAAAGCTTGTCATTACCTCCTCTGTGTGTGTGCTACAGGTGGGATAATTGATCCTGGAACATGACCCAGGTTGTCACCCTCCGGTCAACTGGCCTTGTACCTGAATGGACTGTCATCTTCCTATGCTTGGCATTGCCTCCTCTCTGTATGTGTGCCACAGGTGGGGTAGCTAACCCTGGGAGCACTGAAGTAACAGCTGCCATTATCCCAGTGAGTCAGCAGTAATGTGAGGCTCTGTAATGTGCACCATCCTGTGGTATTTTGCTGGGACTCTTCTACCTATTATCTGCCTGTTTTGTGGTTCAATAAAGCATTGCCACACTGTTTTACCCTCACCCTGTGTTGTCTGAGTAGCGCTACGCTCATGTTAAAGGGAGAGCAAGCATTCAGCGGCATGATCCCTGGTCCATGCAGTTTTGGCTAGCGGACCCTGGGCCCCTGCCGATCCCCCGTATCTCCACATTATGGTGGCAGCAGTGGGATACTACTTAGCCCGGCGGCACCAGGGGAGCTGCAGGGGATTGGTGTTCTCACACAACCAGAGAGGTATACAGACTGACCCAGCAGACCATTGATGAGGCATGTACAGCAGGTTTAGGATGCCACTATGTCCAACCCCACCAACTCGGCCTTGGGAAGAAGAGTGGAGTGGATATATGACTCCAACAAGAAACAGAAACTACAGGAGCTGTGCCAGCTTTGAGGGTTTGAATGGGATTTAATTTAGGAACTACAGGATGCGGAGGACACCATGTGTGGATACAATGGATACCATTTGTTTCTCCTCAATTTCATGTGAAGTTTATTTTTGCCAGGAAGACAAGGAAGGAATAAGCTATGAGGAAACTGGATGATAGAAAGTTTTGTTGTCATAAATGTGAGACCTCTATTCGTGACTGTGCTTAACGACATGTTGTGGACTGTTCCCCATAAGTGGAGAAGGATGATCAGAAGCCTATCATGTCTGGCTAATTAAAAGGGGGGGGGAAATAAGAAGACACAGCAATTTACTTTAATGACTATTTTTAGCAAACCAAGAAGAATAGACTGTTATCTGTATGCTGACTTTTGAATTCATGTGTAGGTCAAGAAAACATATTTTTGCTTATGTAAGTAATACTGTGTTACAGCTGGCGGAACGCACCGAATAGATTAAAGATGGTAAAGGTGCATTTGCTGACCGGGGTCCACCGTGCAGAGATGGAACCTGCTGCTAAGTAATGGCGGCACTATATGGCAGTACTATGCCGGAGTAAACTCGGGTTCAGACACCTGGTAAGAACTAAAGCAAACTCTGTTGCTTCACAGAGTCGCAGTGAAACAAATGAAATGCTGTGCCCTGTTAGCGAACACAGGATGCAGCAGATGAATGCTAGTGGGATCCCTGAGACTCACCCCCACTAAGCTGGTGATTGATCCTGCTCTGACCCTCGGTGGCTTTTGAGCCCGTGCCTGAGGATACCCTGAGTCAGATGCAGAGATCAAGTGGGAATTCCCACTCTACACTGACCAGTTGTCAGGATAAGTTAAGATTACAGCACAGAGTGCGTGTAGTGCCGTGCAGGCGGACACTGCTGGTTTGACGCAGTACAGATCGTGCTCTGGTGTAGGATAGCACTGTCAGGCGCTAGGTGGCTCCAACATTCACGAACATTCAACAACACAAGGAATGGGAATGATTAAGGAGCAATCACCAGAACAAGCACACATCCATACACACATGTTAATAGGTTTATACTAGCGCATGGCCGTGCGGCCATGTGAACCTTTTATAGCTGTAGCACTCAAGGACCTTCCTAGTGGGCCAATAGGAGCTGCTACAGGACCTGAGCGTGTGACCCTCGACCTGCAATGGGAGGTCACCCTGTGGGCATGCTCAGTATGGGAAAAGCAGGACTTAGTCCCTGAAACACCTGCTCACTGCTGATCAGTACTGGCTACAAAGGCAGAGCCTGGAAAGGCAGCAGTAAACAAGCGCACAGTATCAGCTTGAGCCCGACGCTGGCACCGACGTCTCCACTGAGCAGGCTCCACTGCGGCTGGAGGAGAATGGGAGACCGCAGCGGACATGGTTCAAGATCCCCCCTGTGCAGCGGCGGGAACTCGACTCCTAACATACTGACATTTCATATAACATATTGTGCTCTTATCCTTGATGACTAGTGATTTTTTCTGATATGCTAATTATGCATTCTGTAGGCCAGATAGTTTAATGACTTCAAAAACAGAGGAGTAAAAAACTATCCAAATAGATAAAATAATCAAATAATGTTACTTGATCTCTCTCATCTCCATTCTTATCCTTTATGTCAATACTGAATGAAGGACACCTGTTAAGTATAAAGAGGTTACATGCCTCTATAGAGACAGAGAGACTAAGCGAGTGACATCATGGCTCCATCACGAGGGACACAGATCTGTCATTCTACAGGAAACAACCTAGGGGACCTCGGTCCTGGTTGGAAGAATACAGATCTGCTCCATTGACCTTTGCTGAACCATGGATACATTTGAAGAAAGCCAGGGTTGGGAAATGCTGGCTGCCTGGCTCCATGGAGAAGTCAGGTTGTGACCCTTGGGTCAACTGGCCTTGTACCTCAATGGACAGTCATGTTCCAAAGCTTGTTGTTACCTCCTGTCTCTGTGTGTGCCACAGGAGGGGTAATCGACCCAGGAAGATGAAGCCAGGTGGTGACCCCCCGGTCAACTGGCTTTGTACTTGAATGACTGTCATCTTCCTAAGCTTTTTGCTAGTAGAGATGAGCAAATTTGATTGGGTCCTCTACTCTCCTGTCCAACCACATCCCAATCCTCACCACAATCTTCATTCCAACCATAGCCATCTTTTCAACCTATCATTAACAACTGGTGTCTTCCCCTCATGCTTTAAATATGCCTCAATTGCACCCATCCTCAAAAAGCCCTACCTTGACCCATCCTCTGTGTCTACCTATCGCCCCATATCACTTCTCCCCTATGCTTCAAAACGACAGGAACAAATGTCCATCTTGAACTGTTCTCCCACCTCTACTCCTGATCCCTCTTTGATCACTTACAATCTGGCTTTTGACCACATCATTCCACTGAAACTGTCCTAATTAAAGTTACTAATGATTTACTAAATGCAAAATCCAAGTGACACTACTCTACCTTCTTTCTTCGGACTTGTCATCTGCCTTCAACACATTGGACCATTCCTCCTAACTACAAATTCTCTTATCTCTTGGCATCATAGACTTGGCTCCATCTTTCATATTTTCATACCTAGTAGACTGGACATTCAGCTTCTCCCACACACACTATCTCATCATCTCATCGCCTATCTGTCGGAGCCCCCAAGGTCCAGTCCTAGAACCCCTGCTCTTCTCCGTCTACACCTTTTGCCTGCGACAGCTCATACAGTCCCACGGCTTTCAGTATCATCTTTATTCTACCACCACCAGAGCTGTCGCCTCACCACCACCAGTGCTGCAGCACACTGACATCCTGTCTCTTCCCCATTATCCCAAAGAATGTAAGTCCGCAAGGACAGGGTCCTCTTCCCTCTGTACCAGTCTGTCATTGTAAATTTGTTTACTGTTACCGATATCTATAACCCTGTATGTAACCCCTTTTCACATGTACAGCACCATGGAATTAATGGTGCTATATAAATAAATAATAATAATTATATTCTGAGGACACACAGATCTACCTCTCTGGACCCAATATCACCTCATTACTAACCAGAATCCCACAATGTTTGTCCACTATCTCATCCTTCTTCACTGCTCGATTTCTAAAACGTAACATGGACAAAATTCAATTCCTTATCTTTCATCCATCTCACTCAATGCACCCAATAGACCTATTCATCAAAGTCAAAGCCTGCTCACTCTACCCAGTTCCGCAAGTTCGCTGCTTCAGGATAATTTTTGACTCTGATTGATCTCTCCTTCAAACCACATATCCAAGCCTATTCCACTTCCTTCCAACTCAAAGATATTTCCCAGATCTGTGCATTCCTTAATCAAGAATCTACAAAAACACTAATGTACGCACTCATCATCTCCCACCTCAACTACTACAACATCCTGCTCTGTGGCCTCCCTACTAACACTCTTACACCCCTCCAATCTATCCTAAACTCTGCTGCTCGACTAATCACCTGTCCACCCTGCTGTTCCATATCCTCTCCTCTATGTCATTTCCTTCACTGGCTCCCCATTGCCCAGAGACTTCAACTCAAAGCCATCCACAACCTGTCTCCTCCATACATCTCTGACCTAGTACTTACCTGCACGCAACCTCCGATCCTCACAAGATCTCCTTCTCTACTATCCTCTTATTTTGTCTTCCCACAATGGCATACAAGAGTTTTCCCTTGCATTCCCCCTTCTCTGGAATGCTCTACCCCAACATATCAGACTCTCACCTACGATGGAAACCTTTAAAAGGAGACTGAAGAAGTATCTTCTTCATCAAGCATCCAACCTGCAGTAACCCTCGTTCTACTAAACCGCGCATGACCACCTCTACCCTCACCTACTGTATCCTCACCCATCCCTTGTACACTGTAAACCCGTAAGGACAGGGTCCTGTCTCCTACTGTACCAGTCAATTCCTTGTATTGTTCAAGATTATTGAACTTGTTTTTTATTTTGTGTACCCCTTTCACATGTAAAGCATCATGGAATAAATAATAATAATTCCCATCTCTAAGATCCTATCTCATCGTTTAGTAGGCGTAATAATAATAATAATAATAATATTTTGAAAATACCAATTCAAAATGTAGGTATGATAAGGTATGTTGCTATCCCAATGTGCAGTCATTGAAGTAGCTTAGTTATCCATGGTTACAACCACTAACGGCTAACTAACTACCACTATATGATTGACAAAACTATACTTCAATTCTAATTAAAGGTATTTGCTAATATTATTATTACACCTACTACTTTTTGGGATAGGACCTTGAAAATAGTAATAATCCTCTAAGGCTAGACACAGTACTCAAGCAATGAATATGAGTTCCATGTGGCTTTAAGTAGGCCCAAACAGGAAACACGATGCGTGGAACACATCAGCCTCCAGTGATTCCGTGATACCTTCTATTGATGTACATTATGATGTCTGAATAATATAATGCCAAAACAACATTGTGTAAAGTGTCCAAATAAGACTTTCCAGTTAATAAATTAGGCAGTGAAGCAGCTGCCTTATCATTTGTTTTGAGTCGATTTGTAGGATCTCAGTGCAATCTAGAATTACATGGACCATTAAGGCAGTTGCATTTTCCAAGTTCCCAGCTCCAGCCCTCTCTAATAATACAATAGAATATATAGTAGTGGTTAGACAATTGTCTTAAGAAACCAGTCTGCCTCAACTGATGAGCTCAAATCTGAGCTAACAATCTGTGATCAGCAGATATTGAGAAAAGCAGCTTATTTCACAGTAATGCCTTATTCAGCATCTTAGACTGTGATATTAATCAGGTTAACCCCTTCACACACTGGTGATTTTCCATTTTTGTTTTTTGTTCCCCTTTTTCACAGAACCATAACTTTATTTTTCCATCAATCTAGCCATGTGAGGGTTTCCTTTTGAATTCCTTTTGAATAACACTATGGATTTTACCATGTAGTGTACTGGAAAATGGAAAAAAATTCCAAGTGCGGTGAAATTGCACAAAAGTTTGCTTTTTGGGGTCTTTAATTTACTATGTTCACTAAATGCTAAAAATGACCTTTTATTATGATTTTCCAAGTCATTATGAGTACGGAGATACCAAACATGTATAGGTTCTTTTTTATTTAAGTGGTGGGAAAATTTTGAAAGGAAAAACATTTTTTTGGCCATTTTCCGAGACATGTAGCATCTCTATTTTTTGCAATCTTGGGCTCAGTGAGAGCTTATTTTTTTTGCGCTGAGCTGACATTTTTAATAATACCATTTTTGGGTACATACGATGTTTTGACAGCCCATTATTGTATTTTATTTCAATGTTGCGGCGGACAAAAAAAGTAATTCTGACATTTCAATTTTTTTCTTGTTATGCTGTTTACTGATCGGAATAGTTTACTTTATATTTTGATGGATCGAACATTTCTGAATGAAGTGATTTAAACTTTTGTGTTTTTAATTTTTTTTTATATTTTTGAAAACTTTTTTTTTGCTTTTTATTTGCTTTAATAGTCACCTTAGGAGACTTAAAGCTGCAATCTTTCTATTGCCTGTGCTACACATAGCAGGACTTCAGCCGGCCACACAGGTGTTAGATGTACATGACAGCTGATAAATCAGCTGCTTTGTGCAAGGAAAGATGCGGGCTCACCGACAGAGCTGGCATGAAATGAAGGGACACGACCGATGATGTATCTAAACGTCATGGGTCGTGAAGGGGTTAAAATGAATACAGAGTACTTTTTTATCATATTGAGTTATAAAAGATGTAATGCAATTCAGTGTTTCTCTATAAACATGCTATCCATAATTGTATAGTGTATATACAGTATATAAATTTATTTCTCTGTCACATATTATAATTAGTGTTGAGCGATACCGTCCGATACTTGAAAGTATCGGTATCGGAAAGTATCGGCCGATACCGGCAAAGTATCGGATCCAATCCGATACCGATACCCGATACCAATACAAGTCAATGGGACTCAAGTATCGGACGGTATTCCTGATGGTTCCCAGGGTCTGAAGGAGAGGAAACTCTCCTTCAGACCCTGGGATCCATATAAATGTGTAAAATAAAGAATTAAAATAAAAAATATTGCTATACTCACCTGTCCGACGCAGCCTGGACCTCAGCGAGGGAACCGGCAGCGTTGTTTGTTTAAAATTCGCGCTTTTACTTGGTTACGTGAAGTCCCGGCTTGTGATTGGTCAGGGCGGCCATGTTGCCGGGACGCGGACCAATCACAGCAAGCCGTGACGAAATTACGTCACGGCTTGCTGTGATTGGTCCGCGTCCCGGCAACATGGCCGCCATTAACCAATCACAAGCCGTGACGTCACGGGAGGCTGGACACGCGCGCTTTTTAAAATACGCGCATGTCCAGCCTCCCGTGACGTCACGGCTTGTGATTGGTTAATGGCGGCCATGTTGCCGGGACGCGGACCAATCACAGCAAGCCGTGACGTAATTTCGTCACGGCTTGCTGTGATTGGTCCGCGTCCCGGCAACATGGCGCCGTGACCAATCATAAGCCGGGACGTCACTGGAGGCTGGACACGCGCGCTTTTTAAAATACGCGCATGTCCAGCCTCCCGTGACGTCACGGCTTGTGATTGGTTAATGGCGGCCATGTTGCCGGGACGCGGACCAATCACAGCAAGCCGTGACGTAATTTCGTCACGGCTTGCTGTGATTGGTCCACGTCCCGGCAACATGGCGCCGTGACCAATCATAAGCCGGGACGTCACTGGAGGCTGGACACGCGCGCTTTTTAAAATACGCGCATGTCCAGCCTCCCGTGACATCACGGCTTGTGATTGGTTAATGGCGGCCATGTTGCCGGGACGCGGACCAATCACAGCAAGCCGTGACGTAATTTCGTCACGGCTTGCTGTGATTGGTCCGCGTCCCGGCAACATGGCCGCCCTGACCAATCACAAGCCGGGACTTCACGTAACCAAGTAAAAGCGCGAAATTTAAACAAACAACGCTGCCGGTTCCCTCGCTAAGGTCCAGGCTGCGTCGGAGAGGTGAGTATAGCAATATTTTTTATTTTAATTCTCTCTTTTACACATTATTACATTAATGTTGTTGCGATACCCGATACCCGATACCACAAAAGTATCGGATCTCGGTATCGGAAATTCCGATACAGCAAATATCGGCCGATACCCGATACTTGCAGTATCGGAATGCTCAACACTAATTATAATCACAAACTTGCATATATTTTTCCTCGCAGTTCTGGAGGTTTCAACTTTAGCCATTTTCTCATCTATGGAAAGAAACCAAACAGCCAGACATCTGTCAGCATGTCAGATAATCAATGTGATCTATCCATCTGTCTCCAGAATTCTAACTTTCTGTCTATCACATTTGTATGTAGGTGACACATATAGAATTGACATGTCAATAGTTTTCATTATTTACAAAGAATCCCAAAAACAAAAGTAAAAAGAAAAAGTCTGAATACTGGAAATATTATATTGTTTTGTCATCATACAATGGAAAAAGGGATCATAGGGAACATTAGGCTATAAATTTTATACAACACTGTAAGGCTAAGTTGTATGTTATTTTTTTATGCAAATTTTAAGCTGCATTTTACATTATTATTATGTATAGGGCTACCAATCAAAGTATAATTTGGATAAGCAAGGTAATTGATAAAATATAAATGTAATAATTAGATTTAAAATTTGGAAGGGCCCTCAGACTGAGGCCGGCGTCACACTAGCGAGTTTTATGGACGTATGAGAGGTGCAGAAAATACGGATTGCATACGGTACAATGATTCTCTATGGCCCAGCTCCTATCTGCCGTATTTTACTGATCCGTATTATACGGTCTTGTACGGCCGTAGAAAATCGCAGCATGCTGTGTTTGTCACCGTATTGCGCAAAAAAAAATTGTCAATGAAAGTCTATGGGGGCGAGAAAAATACAGATTACACATGGACCATGCGTGTGACTTGCGAGAAATACACACCGGTGTTATAGAGAAAAGCTGGCAATTCAGTGCGGTGTACAATGAAATCACACTGACAGAATAGAATAGAATAGAATAGGTACAATAAATGTCTACATATATATATATATATATATATATATATACCTATTCTATGTCAGTGAGACACATATATATATATATATATATATACCGTATATACTCGAGTATAAGCCGACCCGAGTATAAGCCGACCCCCCTAATTTTGCCACAAAAAACTGGGAAAACTTATTGACTCGAGTATAAGCCTAGGGTGGAAAATGCAGCAGCTACCGGTGAATTTCAAAAATAAAAATAGATGCTCCATACCGTTCATTATGGCCCCATAGCTGTGCCATATAGTGCTCTGCACCGTTCATAATTGCCCCATAGCTGTGCCATATAGTGCTCTGCACTGTTCATAATTGCCCCATAGCTGTGCCATATAGTGCTCTGCACCATTATTGTCCCATAGCTGTGCCATACAGTGCTCTGCACCATTCATTATTGCCCCATTGCTGTGCCATATAGTGCTCTGCACCATTATTGCCCCATAGCTGTGCCATATAGTGCTCTGCACCGTTCATAATTGCCCCATAGCTGTGCCATATAGTGCTCTGCACCATTATTGTCCCATAGCTGTGCCATATAGTGCTCTGCACCGTTCATAATTGCCCCATAGCTGTGCCATATAGTGCTCTGCACCATTATTGTCCCATAGCTGTGCCATATAGTGCTCTGCACCATTCATAATTGCCCCATAGCTGTGCCATATAGTGCTCTGCACCATTATTGCCCCATAGCTGTGCCATATAGTGCTCTGCACCATTATTGCCCCATAGCTGTGCCATATAGTGCTCTGCACCATTATTGCCCCATAGCTGTGCCATATAGTGCTCTGCACCATTATTGCCCCATAGCTGTGCCATACAGTGCTCTGCACCATTATTGCCCCATAGATGTGCCATATAGTGCTCTGCACCATTATTGCCCCATAGCTGTGCCATACAGTGCTCTGCACCATTATTGCCCCATAGCTGTGCCATATAGTGCTCTGTACCATTATTGCCCCATAGCTGTGCCATATAGTGCTCTGCACCATTATTGCCCCATAGCTGTGCCATATAGTGCTCTGCACCATTATTGACCCATAGCTGTGCCATATAGTGCTCTGCACCATTATTGCCCCATAGCTGTGCCATATAGTGCTCTGCACCATTATTGCCCCATAGCTGTGCCATATAGTGCTCTGCACCGTCCATTATTGCCCCATAGCTGTGCTGCTGCTGCTGCAATAAAAATGATAAAAGACATACTCACCCCTCTTGCTTGCAGCTCCTCATCGTCCCGTCCCGGCATCTCTCCGCACTGACTGATCAGGCAGAGGGTGCCGCGCACACTATATGCGTCATCGCGCCCTCTGACCTGCACAGTCAGTGAGGAGAGACGCCGGGAAGATGGCGCAACGCCCGGCGTGTGGAACGCGGACAGGTGAATATGTCATACTTACCTGCTCCCGGCGTCCCGCTCCTTCCCCCGGACAGCTGGTCTTCGGTGCCGCAGCCTCTTCCTCTATCAGCGGTCACTGGCACCGCTTCATTAGAGAAATGAATAGGCGGCTCCGCCCCTATGGGAGGTGGAGCAGCCTATTCATTTCTCTAATGAGCGGTCCCACGTGACCGCTCAGGGGAAGAGGCTGCTGCACCCGGAGACCGTGGGATGGGCAGGGGGAGCGTCAGGATCACCGGGACTAGGTAAGTATGCCTCAGCGCCCTCTCCCCCTCACCCGCCGACCCAGCCACAGACCGTGACTCGAGTATAAGCCGAGGGGGCACTTTCAGCCCAAAAATTTGGGCTGAAAATCTCGGCTTATACTCGAGTATATACGGTATATATATATATATATTTATATTTCATACAGC